>NW_015557079.1:1668231-1673269 GCF_001515605.1 Sinocyclocheilus anshuiensis
GCTCCATCAAGCCACTCCCATAATAGCTGTCACCACTCATATTAATGCACGACTCAGATTAATTGTACAGCATGTGTGTAAGACTCTAATACAATTATAAAGTAATTATTTCATCACTAATAAATCTTTCAATTAGTAAAACCGGCTGTGTCTAAAGTATTATAGACTACACAACATTATTACATTATTTTCAAATTAATTTTTAAATTATTATAATTTTTAATTATTGTCCCTGGATCAGTAGGATACTCTTGTAATAAAGTAGCAGTGGTTGGGACAGACTTTAAGTATCAAATCTGCCTAAAAAGATGCAATCTAATCCTGTTTACATGAAATAAGCCTGCTCCCGAGCAGGTTTAAGCTTATGGACCTGTTGCTATGACAGCAACTCCGGGATGAGCTTCGAAGAACCAAACAATCCAAGATCATGCCAAATCATCAACAATCATATCCAGTTTACTGAGTTAGCAACGTACGAAGAACGGGCCTCAGGTTAGTTTCCCAGCATAAGTTGCCACGGTGACTGAGCTTGAGCTATGGTAAATTTGCTTTCTGAAACCAAATCAAGTGACAATAAGTCAGACTAACTGAAATAAGCCTGGCTTATTTGGTAAACTTGTTTTATGAAACAGCCCCCTGGTGTTTTATGTTCTCTGCTGCATCATGCTCTTATTTTGAAAGCATCTCATTGTTCTATTTTGCTTCCTTGTTTCTGGCGTAGTCTTCTTTATTTACACCTTTTCCTTGTTTGCCCTCATTAGTATGTGTATATCTACCAAAAGTTTAGCATTGAGAGTTTAGCACCTGCTGGTAAATGCTGTAAACTATTCTAACGTTACACTGACAAAATCATATTTTGTCACTGATGGCCATTCAGCACTGTGTTCTGACAAAATAAAAATAAAATGCAACATTTCATTATATAAAAGTAGACATTTTACTGGTACCCATATTATGGATCCTTAAAAGCATGAAGTACATTCTTCCGTCACTAGTGAAGGCCTTTTCACATTCTTGTGGTACCATCAGCCAATCAGCATGGCAATTTCCCAGCACCTCCAAAATGTGCCTGTGAACAAAGATGGCAGCATGCAAGCCATGTGCTTCTGAGATCTATCATTGAGATGAATGCTAATACTAATGGATAGCTGCATTCAGGTAATTCATATACACACAAACATTCTAGTGTTTGTCACAGATACTTGTCTAGCATTGTACTTAAGTGTTGCAGTATGTGCTTGTATTGTAGGCCCTTTGGTGAATCATTGTGTATTCTTTGGGTTATTCTGGTTCCTTGTTTGTTGTTTGATATTTTTGGCTTTTTGCTTTGTAGTTTGTTCGTTTCCAACTGTTGCACTTGGGTTCTATAACTTCGCTCTGCCTGAGCTTTTGTTACAGAAGGCAACACAATCATGCTACGTACCTTTTGAACCGGCTTCGTTTTGGAAGCGCACCTTTTGATGCTTTGAAGGCTGCCTACATAGGTACCTCACCAGGTTTAGGTAAAAGAGCCACTGTTGACAGGTTGCTCAATTCTGTCTTGCAGATTACAGAACTGATGAGTCATTTGAGCAGTATGAAATGTCAAGTGTGTCAGTTTCAGATTTTGATATGTGCTAACAGATATAACATAAGCAAGTGGATGAATGAGTGAATTGGACGCTTTCCTGTCTTTCCCTGTTGTTTTTGGATCCAGTTAGCTTAAACATCACAGTTATTGAGTGCTTCAGTCTAAATAGCTGTTCAAACGTATTTTAGTGTTTTGATGTATTAGCGCTTTTACTGAGGAAAGATTTGAAATTTCTTCCCAGTTGAAGCCGTAATCGTTTTTGAAGCGTTGAAACCTTTTAAAGAGACTAGATGTGCCATAAAATGGTTACAGCTAGTGCCAAGTTTATATCAAATGTTATGATATTTTGTTAAAGAGCAGTGGCTGCCATCTAAAGTGAGCTCTATTCCCGTCATCTATCAGTGGCTGATGATTGCAGCATTCATCTCTTTGTGCTTCATTATGATGGTTTTGCCTAGATCTGTTTTGGGTTTTGTGATGTCTAGGATAGCTGGGAGAGAAAGAGACCGTAAAGGCACTCTGGAGCCCAGGGGAATAAAACTGAGGCTCATTATTTATCACCACACAACTGGGGCCAGTTGAGCTCGCTTTGTTCTTTCATGCAACATCGCCATAGAGCAATGTCATGTTAAGACACAGGGACGGTCCCTCTGGAGTCGCCTCAGGTTAAGTGCCTTGATCAAGGGCAGGCTGGCTGAAGAATCGGCCTTAGCTGGCTTTGATTTCCAGCCCGGATCTTTAACTGCTAGGCTATACCAGAATAATGAAAGGGATGTTTTAATAGTTATATGGATAAATGCAGGTCTCTCAAGCACTAAAATATATTTGTGAGATGTAAATCTGTGTTTTTGTCCTAGCTACCTGTGAAAAGATAGGGCGTTTAGTCGGTTGCTTTATTTCCATTTATGTGGCGTCAAACTGGGTAGCCCCACCCATAGTAAAATCTCATTGGTCCAAAATTATTTATCATAATTGAATATTTAAACCACAGTTATCTTAGTAGCTGTGAATGTCACATTGTGCCACATTTCTATGATCATATTAATGCTAATAATTCTAATATCTAATAGTATGTTAATATAACTAAACAAAAAAAATATATATTTATTTATATATTTTCTCTAAATTATTTTTTTATATGTATATTATTTTTTTTTATAAATTTGTCTTGTTTATCACATTTCACATGTTTGATCAAATGTATCAATACTATACATAATATTAGCTAAATAAATGTTATGTGTGAATAATTATATAAAATATGCATACATAATACTCTGTAGATAAATACAATTCCTGAGAATAATCCCCTTTGTTCTCTCTCGCTCTCTTTCTCCCTCCGTCTCTTACAACATTTCTCTTAGAATATGGTTTCTTAATATTTACAGTACAGTAGGGCTGCACGATTAATCGAATGCGATTGTCATGCGCATTTTGTTAGTAAAGCTGTTTATCCAGGCATTTCCTGGGTTTCTTCTGCGAGGCGTATTTGGAGTTTCAGCGCGAGAGCGCCCTCTGGCCTTTGGATGGAGATTTACTGCTGATCACAGAACCGTGCTTCACTGAAAGATATGCATGACAATTGCAGCTTCTGTCGAATCGCGATTTCGATTCCTTTTCGATTTATCGTGCAGCCCTACAGTACAGTACATTAGCTTATGGTATGTGTCCGCTTTAATAGCTTCAGAATTATAGTAAAGTATTTCACACAATTATAGAGACACAGAACTGGACAAGTTTTAATGGATGCTGAAGTTTCCCTGCGCCCGTTTTAATAGATGTTGTATCTCTTTGACACCATTTTTAGTTTGTTTGTGTGCTCTGTGAATAATGATCCTCTTCACCCCAGGGAGTTGAATTATTTTGGTGGTTGTCTCTGTATCTTTTGTTCATTATCACTTCCATTTTTTTTTTCATTGTAATTTCTCAGGGGCCAGCCATTGTTTTGAACTAATTTTTCCCACCATTGCTTTGATCTTTAAATCTATAGCTCTGATATGTTCCTACAGCCTTTGGTTTTGAAATGGCAGGTTCAAATTTTCCAAATCGAATTACTGAACCCCAAGCAGGAGTACACAAATATAGAAAGGTAACCATTCAGCAAAGTGTAAAGTTGTGTATTTGGAGACTATTCATTGGCTGTATATGGTTAAATATTGTAGATATCAATGAAGTTGAGTTCCTTTCGATTCACATCCAGCAAACTCTGTTCACACTTTCAGCCTGTTCTGATTCAGATTGTCATGTATTTTCTAACTGATTATACTAGTGATCATGAAGCCCTGTTGTTTTTATCCCAAAGAAGTGCAAAAGTGCTTCACTTGTTGTGGTTATTTTAATATTAAACTTAAAAATGAAACAATATATTGTGAAATATTATTACAATTTAAAATAGTTGTTTTAAATTGGAATACATTTTAAAATGTATTTTATTCCTGTGATGCAACGCTGATTTTCAGCCTCTATACTCCAGTCTTCAGTGTCACATGATCCTTCAGAAATCATTCTAATATGCTGATTTGCTGCTCAAGAAATGTTTATTATTATAAGCAACACTGAAAACAGTGGTGTTGCTTAATATTTTTGTGGATACATTTTTTTTTTTTTTCAGAATAGAAATGCAAACTCCAAACTTTTACATTTTTAACACTTTAAACACTTCTTTTCCTTTCTTTCTAGTACCTTTAGAGAAAATCGTGGCAAACTTTCCCTTCTTAGTTGTACATTGTTATAAATCAATGTTTCAGTACACCTACTGTTTAGGAATGATTAAGATATTTACTGTACACTGTTTCTTGCCATGTCTACATTTATCTTCTCTGCCTCCATTTCTGTCATAACATATTGACTTTAGTACATTCTCAGTGTATAAGCCACAGGACAGAGGAACTACATTCTTTACTGATAGTCTAAGACAGAATGCGTTACACTCTACATGCTAGGAAGCACTGACAAGAGATTATGCTTGACTAAACAAGGCATATGTCTATGCAGTGTGTGTGTGTGTGTGTGTGTGTGTGTGTGAGAGAGCATTGTAGCTTGTCTTTAACCCCATTCTCTTTGCATTCAAAACATAGTTTGTCTCTCAGCATCAAAGATGAACTTGTGCTCATGAGAGAGGAACTTCAGAGAAACTGTCTCTACTGTTTATTTCAGGATCACAGCTTGAACAACATAATTTAAAGCTTGCTCTAACCACCCAAACTTTTTAACACAACACGGTGAAACGTCTGTGCAGTTTTTCATTCACTCAGGTGATTGTTGAATGTCTGATAGAATTCAGTTGACATCTGCAGTAATTGGTTTTTCTGTTGATGCAGGACGTTTCAGCTCTCATTCAAAACTCTTAGCAGTGGGACTGTACAAAATCTGTTGTAATGCCTTCACTAAACAGAAAAATGAATATACAAATCAGCTATATATATATATATATATATATATATATATATATATATTAGTGCTGTCAAA
>NW_015557079.1:1673279-1675050 GCF_001515605.1 Sinocyclocheilus anshuiensis
GTGTGTATACTGTGTATATTTATTATGTATATATAAATACACACACATACAGTATATATATTGAAAATATTTCATGTATATATTTATGTTCATGTAATTGATATTATATATAAATATTTTAAATGTATAAACAACATATTTTTCTTAAATATATACATGCATGTGTATTTATATATACATAATAAATATACACAGCACATACACATATATTATGTAAACAAAAAGTTTGACAGCACTAATCGTTTGACAACACACACACCTTCAGAAATCCATTTTTTATTACCATCGGTGTTAAAAACAGCTTTTTTTTAATGGAAACTGTGGTGCATATTTTTCAGGATTGAAGCATCATAAAATGTATATTTTTTTAGCAACATAAATGTCTTTACTTTCACTTTTTTGTAAAAATTAATAAATGTTTTGCTGGAAGAAAAATAAATAAATAAAAAATAATCTGACCCCAAACTAAATTTATTTCTATATATTTCTAAATTATTTATTTAAATCAGTAAGCAAGATAGATAGATAGATAGATAGATATTATATAGTTTGTTTTTAATTAATTTTTCATATTTTAATATTTATTATTCAGCATAGAGATATTTGAAAGGACTAGTCCAGTCGACATCACACAAATCTGTATTCATTTTTTATATATGTAAACAAATTTGTATGTACGTTTGTGTGATGTTGACTTGACTCTTCCGTTTCAAGAAATCTTTGATAGACAGATAAGTAGTAACATTTCCAGCAGCTTTTAGAAGCCTTTGTGCTCTTCTGCTTATAGCACCAGCTCGCAAAGCTGAATCAAAGGAGGAACACAAACCAGGCTGTGGATGATGCTGAAAGAGAGGCATTCTAATGACAATGAGCTGCCAGTGAAATGGAACTGTCCCATGCTGGCTGCCTCTGTCTGCTGAGAGGGTCGTTAAATGCAACTGGTACTGCTGCCGTTTTTTTCTCTCCCTTTCTCCCTCTCACGCTATCTCTACAGGGTGCTCGGTGGAGTGAAGTTAACAAGCTGTGCTCACAGACAGTGTACTGTACAAATGGTGGTGTGTGTGTGTGTGTGTGTGTGTGTGTGTGCATTTACAGGACACGTGGGGCTCTGGTTGAGTCAGGCACGTTTCAGCACAGCAGGTTCTGTGTCTCTGAAGACGTCAGATTAGGAGCTTCAGTCCAGGTGTGTTCTCATCACACGCAGCATCTGAATCTGACTTATCAAGAGCACCTTATTTCTCCAAAATGATGTGTTCTCCAGCCATTCAGAGTGTTCACTTCATTAGGGGTAATGATTCTGTTTGCATTATTGGGAGAAAGTTTGATCGGACCAATTACTCCTGCTGTGGAGCGGCTGGAATAATAATGAGTAAGTGAGAAAGAGGAACAAGGGGATGAGGGAGGGAATGAAAGGATGAGCGGTTACAGATTGAATGGGTGCGGTAAACAAGCACATATGCATGCAAACAGCAGGTGAGCTCCCGAAAGACCTCATCTCATCAAGAACCGCAATCAATGCACAGATTGACTGAAGGCCAAATGCGCACACATGCACACTGCATAAGTGCGGCAAGCGAATGCATAATTCTGCTTATACTGTATTGTATTATTTTTGATAGGATTCTGTGCTTGACACCTGTGATTATTAGTGTTGATTCTTTACACGAGGAAATGTTAAAGGGGTCATATAATGCTACATGCACTTTTACAATTTGTTTGAACTGAAATGTGTGTTGGCAGTGTGTGTACACAACCACCCTATAATGATAAA
>NW_015557079.1:1675060-1698013 GCF_001515605.1 Sinocyclocheilus anshuiensis
TTTTGGGAGAGGATCTCTTAGAAGTACTCAATGGTAGTTTGGACGAAGGTCTTCTACCTTTGAGTTGCCGGAGAGCAGTCCTAACCCTCCTTCCCAAAAAAGGAGACCTCACGGAGATCAAAAACTGGAGACCTGTTTCACTTCTGTGCAGTGATTATAAACTTCTTTCCAAGATTTTAGCAAACAGATTATCAAAACTTATGAATAAGGTGATTCATCCGGACCAAACCTATTGTGTCCCCAAGAGGTCAATTTTTGATAATATTTCCCTTATTAGGGATATCTATGATGTCTCTAGGTTATCAAATAGTGACATTGGATTGATTTCGCTAGACCAAGAAAACGCATTCGACAGGGTTGAACATATGTACCTATGGGAAACGCTAAAAGCTTTTGGTTTTAGTAAAAGTTTTATAGATAAAATTAAAGTTTTGCACAGTGATGTTGAGAGCATACTCAAAATGAATGGTGGCTTATGCACTCCTTTTAAAGTTTTTAGAGGTGTGAGGCAGGGATGCCCGCTCTCTGGAATGTTATATTCGTTAGCAATTGAACCTTTTTTAGAACAATTAAGAAAAAATGTACAAGGTTTTAATGTGCCAATGTTTGGAAAAAGTATAAGTCTCTCTGCATATGCTGATGATGTTTTAGTGTTTGTCAGCCAACAGAGTGATGTAAAGGTTTTAATGAGTGTAATTGATGATTTTAAAGAACTGTCTTCTCCTAAAATTAATTGGGAAATAAGTGAAGCGCTACTAATAGGAGATTGGAAAAGAGGGTGTTTTTCCCTTCCTCCTGGTTTAGTATGGAAAAAAGGAGGCTTTAAATATCTGGGAGTTTTTCTAGGAGATGAAGCAACTGTACAAAAAAATTGGGAAGGAACTATTGAAAAAGTTAAAGGTCGACTTGAGAAATGGAAGTGGTTGATCCCAAATATGTCATATAGAGGTCGAACCTTAGTTATAAATAATTTAATAGCTTCCTCTTTATGGCATAAATTAACCTGCATAGATCCTCCTTTGCGTTTGTTAGCAGAGATTCAAGCGATTTTAGTTGATTTTTTCTGGGACAAGTTACATTGGGTTCCTCAGAGTATATTGTTTTTACCCAAAGAAGGAGGAGGACAAGGATTGGTACATCTGCAAAGTAGAACAGCAGCTTTCCGTTTACAATTTTTGCAAAGACTTCTAAGTGGTTCAATAACTTCAAGCTGGAAAGTAGTTGCATGTAAAATACTACAAAATCTTGGAAATTTGAAATTGGACAGAAATCTTTTTTTTATGGACTTGTCAAAACTGAACATCAATGGAATGCCTATTTTTTATCGGAATGTTTTTAAAGTGTGGAACATGTTCAAAGTACAAAGAGAAGGACATTTTAAATCTCTTCACTGGCTCCTTGAAGAACCACTAATATATGGAGCACGCTTTGATTTAGCACAAAATGACTGTACAATTCCTGGACTCACTGAAACACTTGTGGCTTCCAAAGTATGCACAATGGGGAGTCTAGTTAATTTGTCTGGACCAGTTTTTGAGAATGTGGAAAGAGTTGCTACGAGTCTGAAGATCAAGTCAAGACGATTTGTTTTTCATTTACTAGAAAGATGGAAAAAAAGACTCACTTCCGATGAACTGAAACTTTTATTGGACCACTGTGAAGGAAAAAATGTGCCTAATGAAGATGTTTTATCTGATTTTATTCTTTTACCTGTTTTAGATGATGTCTCAGGAATGTTTTTAAGCTCTGGAAAATCCCTATGTCTTAATTTTTTTTCAAGTACTGGAAAATCTTTTTATAAAGCTTGTGTTCTTGTTTTTAACAAAAAAAATGCTTGATAAAAGGGTTGATACACCATGGCGTGATGTTTTAAAACTGTGTGATGATGATAAACCAGAATGGAGATCATTGTATAAGGTGGCTTATACAATGATCTCCATTCTGGTGCAATAGCAGTTAATGCTTTTATTTCAGTTTTAAATTCTGATGTTACTGCAGAGTGCCCTTTTTGTTTTAAGAGAGAAACTGTTTTTCATGCGTATATGGATTGTTTTAGACTAGAAAGGATGTTTGGGTTATTACATAATTTATTTGATAGTTTTAATGAATCTTTTTCTATAGACGTATTTATTGTTGGTTTTAAATATGTTAGAAGAAAGAGGTTTATTTGTCAGTGTTTAAATTTTATTATAGGTCAAGCAAAATTAGCAATCTATATGAGTAGAAAAAACAGGATAGAACTGGGTGTAGATCAAGATATTAATATTCTGTTTTTAGCCACAGTAAAATCCAGAATACTCATTGATTTCCATTTTTATACATCCATGGATGACGTTTTCACATTTGAAATGAAATGGTGTAAGAATGAGGCTCTGTTACTGATGGAAAAATATTTTTTTCTCTTTTACTAATGTAAAAAAGGGATTTGTTTTGTTTTGTTTTCCTTGTGGTATAAAAGGTTTGTTGAAAACGTGTTTTATGTGAAAAATTGTAATAGTCTTTTTTCAAAATTCAAATTCTCTCTCTCTTTCTTTCTCTCTCTTTCTTTCTCTCTTTCTTTCTTTCTCTCTTTCTGTCTCTCTCTCTCTTTCTTTCTTTCTTTCTTTCTTTCTTTCTTTCTTTCTGTCTCTCTCTCTCTCTCTTTCTTTCTCTCTTTCTCTCTCTCTCTCTCTCTTTCTTTCTTTCTTTCTTTCTTTCTGTCTCTCTCTCTCTCTCTCTCTCGCTTTCTTTCTTTCTTTCTTTGTTTTGAAAAAGAAAGAAAGCTTGTTTTGACCTCACTGATTGGAGCGTCTTTGAAGCTGCAGCCACCGATCTGGACGAGCTCACAGAGACTGTAACTTCATATATCAGTTTCTGTGAAGATATGTGCATTCCTACCAGGACATTCTTATCATTTAATAATGATAAACCGTGGTTTACTGGGAAACTCAAACAGCTTCGTCACGCCAAAGAGGATGCTTACAGAAGTGGGGATAAAATCTTGTACAACCAGGCCAGAAACAGACTGACAAAGGAGATCAGAGTGGCTAAAAAAACCTACTCTGAAAAGCTGAAAAAACAGTTTTCAGCCAACAACCCGGCATCAGTATGGACTGGTCTGAGGAACATCACCATGTACAAGACACCACCCCCACAGCGTCCATCACAACTAACATAGTTATATTTATATTAAACTGCACACTTTGTAAATAACATATCTGCACACTAATAAACATATCAGTACATTTATCTGAACAATTAAATTTTTTCCTATACTTCTATTTCTGTATATAGTACATTATTCAATTTTTCTTTTTTTTATTATATTAGTGTTATATTACATCCCTACTGTGTTATTCCTATGTATGTCTGCACTATCATGTATGTCTGCACTATGTTTGTACTTTCTTCTACACTGGAAGCTCCTGTCCTCAAGTCAAATTCCTTGTGTGTGTAAACATACTTGGTAATAAAGCTCTTCTGATTCTGATTCTGATTCTTTCTTTCTTTCTTTAACCGAATAAGCTAAGCATGTTAATTTGCATGGGCGTTAACTTGTATGACCTTAGGGTGAAATTTCATACTTGTTGATCTTCGAATGACTTTTTACATTTGTTAAAGCCTTCCATCTGGATTTAATTTACAACTAAATCTGCTTTCTCAGGGATAGTTTTCCCATGATTGCACCCAGAATTGTCAAAGCATGTGATTAGACAAACAAGCTCAAGTGTCTTATTAAAGGGAGATGAAGCTCCTCAAGTCGTTTTTCTCCCTCTGTAATAATAATGCTGCTGCTGAATGATTCCGAGTATGTGTTAAAAACCATAGCGCTGATGTCGATGAACGGTACTTGAGCCTTCCTGATGAATAAAATAAAATCAAAACAGAAAATGATTTGTCCAGGTAATCTAGGTCATTAGCCAGATATGAATGTGGCTCATCCAATCAGAATTTTGCACCTTATTTTTTTTTTCCTGAATGCTTGTCAGAGGCCTTTTATTTAGTAACTTATCACTATAGCCTTATTGAGACATCTCTTAGCACAGATAGGCTTTTCCACTTACTTCGACATATCTTCTGTCCTGAAATCCTATCTCAACCATTTTGAGTGAAAAAAAAAGAAAAAAAAGAAGAAGATTGTACCTAATAACAGCAGTCCCACACATCGGTCAACTATCAGTGACTCTCTTGTCCTGTGTGGTTGAGAGCAGGAGGGTCATGGGAGTTATCTGACCCTCTTCTAATGCTGCTGAAATACTGAGAGACAGAGCAGGTGGACACAAATATCTTAGATGGCATGTGACAGGCAATGTCACGCCAGCCATTAGGATACAAATAAACAAATTTCAACTGGGACTCAGGGAAGGTTGGAAGGCCCCAGAAGATTCGATCGTCCATCTACTTGTGTAATGATTTTCCTCAGAGATCTAATTTGGAGGCTGTGGCACACTGGACCGAACTGGTTTCTTTGGACGGGAGTGTCATGTCCTTTCTCAAGTGAAAATGACATCTGTCTAGGAGTGTTGACATCAAATGTTTGTGATTTGAAACGAGACCTCAGAGGACTGCTGCTCTTGAATACATAAAATATGGATCAATAGAAACCTATAGATCATACAAGAGCTTGTCTATGTTTTGTAAGGGGAACTCGATTGTGAGCTTTATATGAATTCTATATAGTTCTGAGTCTCTCACATGATTATTAGAGCTTGAATGTGCAAAATGCACTACTATGATGCTACGTTGTTGTGAGTGGTTGCCAAGGTGTTTTAGCATGGTTTCTAAGTGGTTACTTCCTGTATATATATATATATAAAGTGCATCAGGTTAAAGTTGTCATGTCAATAGATAAATAGCTGAATAGTTAATTATTATTTTCATTGTTTTTTTTCCCCCAGAATATTATATTCATACTAATACTATTATATAAATATTACTTAATTTTACCAGTGTTATGTGTTATTAATTTATATTAATGCATATATACAGTATGTTTAAATGATGAGTGCCTGACTGTGCGAAACAACTGTTTACCATGATGTTGCTATTGCTATACAGTTGCTAAGGTGTTTATTTATTTATGCACATACTATTTCATATTATATAATATTATATAATAACTATACATTTTTTAGCGGTTTGAGTTTTTTCCTAAATAGATCAGAGTATTATAAATATGATATTATATCAGTGTTATGGATTATTTTATATTATGCATTATATTACTCTATGTATTAGATTTAATTTTATATTATTTCATAGGTAAATATTAATTAATAATAGTTAATTGCAATAATTAACACTTTCGATAGTTTTAATTTAATTTAATTTAATTTTTTGTTTTGTTTTTATTTTAACTAACTATTTTAACAAACTATTATAATTATTGCATTATACCAGTTTTATTTTATTTTATTTTATTTTTAATTTTATTGAATTGAATTTTATTTCATTTTATTTTATTTTATTATTTATTTATTTTTTATTTTATTTTAAATATGCTTTATCTGTATACCCATATATATCAGTATTTATTTATTAACAGGTGTTGTACCTATGTTTTGAATTTTTAATTTCATTGTGTTGTGTTTTAGGGTTAATGGAAATGTCTGTAAAGTTTTTGGATAATGTCCTGGGAGAAAATTACCAGTGGGTTTTCGGTTTCATTTCTTTTTTTTTTTCTAGGCTGAATGCTTATGCAAGCGACTTGACATGTAATATTTTATAGAGATGTTTTACAAACCATACAATTTGCTGTAATTTAATAATCCATACCTTGTTTTTATTTCGCTGGTTGTTTAATGTGCAGTCTGAGCGTGGCTTTTGTCTGTAAGCGCTCGTCAGGGCACTCAGCAGGTTTGACCGGCATGAAAGAGAAGGAAAACAAAAAAGCGAGAAAGCTGAGCCCATCAGCTAGAAAGACAGATGAGATGGAGGTAGTTACAGAAAAGCATTAACAGAGAGCAATGGAGAAATTTTCCCTGGGAAAGGGTTCAGGTCACTCTGCTCTCAGTTTGTCTGCATCCGGCCTTGAAATGCTGCACCTTTCTAAAGAAAACCGGACTGTCCATATACTGTATCTTTTACAGCTCTCAGAAAAAAAGGTATAAAACTGTCACTTTGCCAGTACTGCTTCAAAGGGTATTTTAAAGTATTAATATTAGGGATGCACCAGTATCGGTATCGGGCCCGATACTGAGCTCCTGTACTCGTACTCGTTAAAATGCCCCGATACCAAACGCCGATACCACACAGCATGTGATCAGTGCCATATTCAGACAAAGAAACACCGACAACAGAACAACAGACAGCAGAATGGAATTATAAGAGATTAAGGATGTCTACGAAGTATATGCATGCAATGAATATAATGTTAAACTTTCAGTATTAATGTCTGTATAGCTGATGTGCGCGAGCTGATAAACAAAGCACGCTGAGTGGATTGAGCGCGCAGCGGCGCAGATGCGCGAGCTTGTCGAGTGAATATACCTTTCTCACAGACATCACTGGAAAGTTTGTAGTTCGGTCGGATGTGTCAAAAAGAAGTAAGTAAAACAATGAGAGAGAGAGAGAGAGAGAGAGAGAGAGCGCGCACATTTCTGTTGTGTGATCTTTGATGTTCACTCACTTAGCACATGCATCATTTGGATTAAAACTAAATCGTAAAAATAAGACCATTTATAGGGGCATTCACTATAAACGTCATTTATTTTTAATCTTGGGCATACGACTTTCAGGCGAAAGTGAATCTAGCAGCCTGTGTGAAATGCGCTAGGCTGTACTATTCTGCATCAGTACAAATACGTGCACGCGTTGCGCGTGTTTTGCTTGCTTGAGTGTTTGTGCATTATATGAGTGGCTCTGGAATATAAATCGCTGCACGTTTCAGATGAAAAGAAAACGCGACTTCTATTTCTGAAAATATCACAGTTAGGAGATTTATAACGAGTGGTTCCCTGCATTATTTTTGGCTTGACTGTATCTATTTGATAAATGAAGTTAACCAACTAGCATTATACATACTCTTTTGGTTTCTGTACCCAATATTATAAAAATGTACAAATGCAATAAAATATTGGTATCGGTACTCGGTATCGGCAAGTACCAAAAATAAAGGTATCGGGCGAGTACTGGGAAAAAGTGGTATCGGTGCATCCCTAATTAATATTTAACTTTGAGGTAGAAATATGCATCATTTAGGGGTTAATAAGGTACAAAGCTACCTTATAATTTATTTGATGTAAATATCCTTTTTTACCTTTATATACATATATTTTTTGCCCAGTTTTTTAAATTATATTACCTGTGCTAGTTACAAAGAATTATATAATATTTTAAATATAAATTTTTATCCATTTTTTTTAAATCAATAAAAAAAATTATTATCAGAATAAATAAGCTTTCCAATGATGTATGGTTTGCTAGGATATGACAATATTTGGCCGAGATACAACTATTTGAAAATCTGGAATCTGAGGGTGCAAAAAAATCTAAATATTGAGAAAATCGCCTTTAAAGTTGTCCAAATGAAGTTCTTAGCAATGCATATTACTAATCAAAAATTAAGTTTTAATATATTTACAGTAGGAAATTTACAAAATATTTTCATGGAACATGATCTTTACTTAATATCCCAATGATTTTTGGCATAAAAGAAACATCAATAATTTTGACCCATAATGTATTGTTGGCTATTGCTACAAATATATCCCAGCAACTTAAGACTGGTTTTGTGCTCCAGGGTCACATATTTGAATAAAATTCATATTCTAAAGTATGTTTTATTGCTGAATTTTATTCAAATGTGTTATATTACATTATTAATTCATTGCAAATATTTGCTCTCTATTCCATTCACATTGGATTTTGCCTAAATGTAGGGCCTGTAAGATTGGAAAAGTTTTTACTTGCATCTAAAATACATTTTGAAACATATTTTGGTTTCACTGTTTACAACATTCATTGATTGATTGACTGACTGATTGATCAATTGATTGCTTTCATGGCGTTGTTTTTCTGATGCTTTTTGTGCCATAAGAAAGTAATAAATGCTTGGAATGACATGAGGGTGAAATCTTCTTTTAATCTAAATCGGATTAACATCCCTGCGCTTGTTAGAGCGGTACACCGCAATGTGTTTTCCCCCCACATGGCAATAATCTGTCAAAAGTGCAACAGCTCACTTCATTACCATATGCTAATGTTCATCTCACACATCAAATCATTTGGTCCTCTCAGCCTGCCCTTTACTACAGGCTCCTGAAGTATTTCTGGCCATTACTTAGCAGGAAGCCGCTATTTGCCTTCAAGAGAGTAGCACATAGCTGGGCTATGGTGAGAAGGGTCCAGTGGGGGCGAGATAAAGTCGGGTCAAAGCAGCCGACTGTCTCATTGGCGACGGGTGTCCCTGCAAAACTGCAGGAGCGATAGAGATAAGAGAGACACTCTTTAGCACACCATCTGCAGGTCTGTATGATTGTGCCTTCCAGTGAAATAGATATGACAGCAACTTGAGGAGAAAAAAAAGGGGCTTGGAAGACTTCAGATAAAAATGAGGAAAGAAGGAAGGTTGAGGAATGAAAAGAAAAAGTCTAGGATGAAGAAAGAAGCAGGGATGGATTTCTAGGGCCATTGTGACCCACACACACATTTACCACATTTATGTCAATAAAATCAGACCTTGTCAGACAGCTAGATTTTGACAAACTAGTGAATTATTTTGTGGGGAGGAAGACACCAAAGTTTGACCAGAA
Organism: Sinocyclocheilus anshuiensis; assembly: GCF_001515605.1. Taxonomy (NCBI): domain Eukaryota; kingdom Metazoa; phylum Chordata; class Actinopteri; order Cypriniformes; family Cyprinidae; genus Sinocyclocheilus; species Sinocyclocheilus anshuiensis. The sequence goes on from NW_015557079.1 coordinate 1,683,793, forward strand.
AAGGTCAATACTTGGCAAGAGGTGGGAGTCTCACTTACTGTCATAAGAAGGACAAAAAAGTGTATATCATTTCTTTTTTATTATTACAAAATCAATAATACATTTGATAATACAATTTGAATTTTCAATGATTTATAGCAGGTTTTACTGGTTTTTAATGACAATTTACTGTTCGATTTCAAATATATTTCATATTATTTCTTATTTTAATATGTATTTTATGTATTTATATGCGTATGTATATATATGTAGAATTATTTTATGTAGAAGTATATATGTGTATGTATGTATGTATTATTAAATGCATTATTAATATTACATTTTATGATGTAATTCAGTTTTCAAAACATTACAGGCAAAATATTATTGTTATTATTATTAATTAGTTGTGTGCCACTATAGGGACATCAATGCAGGACAAATCAAATGATTTTCAGATTTTACTGGTTCCCATTGAATTTACTGTTCCTCGCCAAAATATTTAATATATTATTTTGTATATTATTTTTTATTTTTATACATTATATATGTTTCATATATAATTGAAAAGCTTATGTATGCATGTATGTATGTATGTATGCTTCAAATCAAATGTTTTCATATTTGACTGGTTTTCAATTAATTGTTTCAAAGCATTAAACATTTTGTAATTTATTTTTATACATAATTCAAATTATATGATCAAATATATTTTCTAAATTAAGATAAAGATACTGGTTTCAACATTAGAGGCCTAACAGGGCCATGATGGAGGAAAACATAAGTGTAGTTTAAGTAGTACAGAAGTGCACACGAATGGAGCCACAATGTTCATCTGAGTCTTCAGTATATCTATTGCCCTCTAGAGAGGATCTATGGATGAACGTCTTTCTTTCCTGCCTCAGAGTGGATTCACATTGATGGTGTCTCTACAATCACTCCTTCATCCCACCATCACTATATACACTCAATCCTCTCCAGCTCTCGACTTCTGTGGGTCAGTAGGATTTTGGAAGTTGTTCCAATTTAAATGCAAATGTCTTCCCTCGTTCTCTGACCAGTCGGCACCGCCGTATCCCCATTAACTTTTGAGTAGCCTTCAGTGTTGTTAATGGGATGCTTACCTTGTCTACGTGATGCCTTGTGCTCCAGACCTTTCCCAATTGAATTCCACAAATATCACTTTACATTCTACATATGGAGTCACTGTATGACTTCTCTTCGCGGTTCAATATTTATTTACGTTGTTGTTTTTGCTATTGTTCTTGTTCCATCTGAGATATGCTAAAGGCGGCGGCGATGTGTCACATATGATGAAAGCGTAATGTAAAGCAACGATAATGACAGAGGAATGGCCATTTGCTTTACAACTGTCGCTCTCACAATTGCCTTTTCTCACAGTCTCTGAGCAATTGCAAACCTCTAAGTTCACTCAAAGAATTTTCTTTTCCCAATCTCGCAGTTCAAAGACGATGTAATTTGGCCTCCCCTGCAGCAAGGGAAAATTGTTTCAATTAGCTTCTAAACGGCTTTCTCAGAAGCTATTGACTCGCTGCTTTTTTTTTCTCTCCGTTCTATGTGAAGACGACACTGAGGGTTTTGAGAACGTATATGTTCTCAACGTTCTTTGTCAGCATGCTGGTCAGTTGCAGTGGACACATGTTAACTGTCTTAGTCAACCTTGCTGCCTCAATGAGAAATGTAGCATTTTAGTGACATGTTTATAGCACAGTAGTTTGTTTTATTATACTCATTTTCATTTGCTCCCCCACAATTATTTTGAAATGCATTCAGCTTGGACCTCTTATTACACTCAGTTCAAACTTTTTTGTAGATAATGCAGTCTTTGCGTTGGGGCATTGAGTGTGTCACTCTCATGGCCTTTGATAAAAATGTTTATATACTTTCATGCAGGACTTAGGGGGGCGGTGGCCCCTACACTACAAATGCCCTCAAATAGAACATCTTTATGGAATAACACAAAATACACAACCATATGCTTTGAGGTTCATAAATAGTACAATTAATATGCAATAAACAAACGTAAACGGGCAAAGGCAGGGCCCATGGGCTGCAGCCCACTCAAGCCCAATGGTAAGTCCGGCCATGTATACTTTAAAAACATAGGTTTAAAGTGGTAAATAAGTTAAGTTTTGGGTGTCTGTAAACATCCTGCTTCTTAAGAACTTTAGGATAGGTCTCCTTCTGATGCATTTAAAAGTGTCAGTGAAATCTGTAGTTTGTGATTTGGTCTTGCATTCATTTGCATACTGAACTGTGATTGATCTTTTCTTCTGCACAGGCAGCACAGAAGCTGTTGATTCTCGAGCTCTGACAGAAAACAAAATGTGCACTGACTGTCATGACGACTGCAGCGTTTGAGGCTTTGATGCAGCGTTTTATTTATGCAGAAGCATCACCTAAACCTTAAGCTTGCCAAAACTTTACCACCTGTTCTTTTGCTGCCTTACGCAAAGGTGTTCTTGTGTAAAAGCAAATGCAAATCTTGTTGAAACTAGGAACTCGTGATTTGCATAGAGATAATGGATAGTTGAAGACAACACTGCTAAACATCAACACACTTTCTTTATTGGACTTCTTCTTGGAGTTACTGTTCATAATGCGGGTCAGTTATCAGTATACTGTACTATGACTGGATTACTGGAGTCAATTCTTTCTATATTGTTCTTAAAACATTATTAGTGCACTGTTATTTCTCTTCAATAATCAATATGGTGTTTAAAATCAGCACACTTTGTTTCTTAATGCATTTGTTTTAACATATTGTGCATGATTTATCAATTTATTTAAAAATATCAATAGTTCACTTCATAATAGAATTTGAATTTTCAATATATTACAATATAATTACTGTTTTTCAATGTAATATATAAAATATGTAATATATAAAATGCATTTATTTGTTTAAAAAAAATCTGCAGTACATTTTAAAATATAATTAGAATTTTCAATATATTAAAACAGATGTTTCTGGTTTTCAATGACAATTTACTGTTCCAGTCTAAATATATGATATTTTAAATATTGTATAAAATTAAAATTTATTAAATATGTAATATATATCATTTATATTAGACTTTTAAAAAGTCAATAAGACATTTTATAATATAATTTGAATTTATTTTATTTTTGAAATATTTTTGGAATATATTGTAATGGATTTCACTTTCAATGTACTGTTTCAGTCGTAATTTATACGTTTTTTAAATTTATTTATTATTTTAATATATAATTATTTAATGTAATATCATAAATGCTAGTTTGAATGTATTATTTATCCTTTTATAATATTTGATATATATCTATCTGTCTGTCTGTCTGTCTGTCTGTCTATCTATCTATCTATCTATCTATCTATCTAAAATATATAATCTAAATTTAAAGTTGATTTAAAATCATAGCATTTGGTAATTACTTGGCTTATAAGCGAGGCAATACTACACTTGACGCTTGCTGATCAGTATCACATCATTTCCTCTTTGGCATGTTTAGATAAATGATTTCAGTTCTGCAGATTTATAGTATCTGTCAAATACCAATGTGTCGTCTATATCTAGATAAATCTGCGGATTCTGAAGCATACGCTCGGTGCACATTTGTTGTTTATGCTGCAGTGCTTAGTGTTATACTTGAGCGAGTGTTTCTCTCCCTCTGACCTCTGACTGCTGACAGGAAGTAGGTGATTTTAGAGACATTAGAAGATTGTGTAAGTGCAGTTATAAATGCCTCTGTGAACTGCTGTAAGTTAGCCTCCTGCAGGTAAATTATGAACACTGGCGGGCGAGAGAGGAAATTACAGCAGATGCACTTCATCAAATGTCAGTATGCCGCATTCTCAGTCATAACGCACATAAATAACAAATTAAATAAACTATATTGCAGGGTATTTGATTTCACAGATGTGAGAAAATATGAACATGTTGATAACTGTATTGCAACAGATGATGTGAATTTTTGTAATACTTTTCAGTCACAGTTTTGTCTTTTAGAAATCACGTCCTGTAAATTACTCAATATTTCCTCATGTCATTATTAATTTAGTTGACAGTACTCTCTCTGAAATGACCATTTTAGTTTGAAAAATCTGTCAAACTAACATTTTGAAAATGACAAACGTTCATTAAGTTAAACATGAACAGTCAGCAGCATATTTACAACAACTAGTACAGACTAGCTTCCGGTTAACAGATTGCTTAAAGTATTTTATTTGTGTAACTTTTTTTGCAGTCAATTCTGCCTCTTTTCTTTTACTAAACCATTATTAGTGCACTGTTACGGTTCTTCAAGTTTGTTTTTAACTCCAGTCTCTTAGTGTTTTTCGCCTTGTCGACAATCGAGAAATCCTGCATCAACAAACATTTCCGTCAGTGCTTTCGTTGGCAAGATTAGCACTCGAACAGATGTTTGTATGCACGACTCCAAAGGCCTCTTCTGTTTAAAGCCACATCAGTAAACAAGGAGGAGACTGGTGTCTCTCACAGATATCACTTAAAATAGGTCTCGCTGCAGATTAGCCATGGTTTGTGTTTGCATGTTACTGACTCACGGCTGAATCACATCCACATTGAGAGTCAAATTATTTCCCTCCTGTGCTTGAGTGGTTCGCCTGAAAAGACATTCAGTCGTGTTTGTGGAGATGATGACGGTCCTTTTACATTCCACCTGGCATGACAAATGTCAGATGAATAATAAATATTTTGAAGACTGGGTTATCGGTGCAATTTAACTATTGAATAACATGAATTTACTAAACAGTTGCGCCAACAGTTGGTGAGAACCTGCGTCTTCGCTGTCCACCCGTATTTAAGTCAGTCATTCTTTTCAGCACAAACACGCCTCCATTCTATGTAAATTAGCCTCTTAGTTTGTGCCTTATTCACCAAAGCCTTTGTGAGAGTCCTTTTTTGCCTGGTGCAGTTAATGTTATTACCACCCGTGGAAAGCAGGCGGTAAATGGTATTTTATTTAAGAGACATGCACTTTTTTTTTTTTTTTGATCCAGAAAGCGGTTATTCATGAAACGAGTGTTATATATTCAAACACAGTCACAGTAAAGTATGCCAGATCACAGCTGTCTGCTCCATCATCCACAACCGAGCACTCCAGAGGATTGGGAAAAGAATATACAGTAGTTTATGGGAACGCTTGCACCATTACCTGATTTGCATAATTGCTTTAATGAATTAGTCGCTAAACCGTTATCAGTGGGAGGAACTTCATTCTTAATGATTTCCCCCTCTAAATCAATGGTCATAATTTAAGAGTATTTGAATTGTGAATTGCGGTTAAATTAATGAATATGATTATAGTTTAATTCATGAATGCTGATTGGTCAATATTACATTCCAGCTGTGATAAAATACACAGAGTAACAGCTATTATGTGAAACACATTCATCCAACTACAATGTACAATGGAAATCAAAAATGAAACTACACTGAATATTCATTAGTTCATTGGTTTGTTCATGCCTTCGTGCATTTATTCATTCGTTCATGCATGCATGCATGCCTATAATGGAATACAAGAAAACATTCTGGTGTAAAATATGAAATGTTTTTTTTTTTTTGTGACTTTTATTCATGTAAAACACAAAAGAGCAGATGTTCTTGCTCTTTTAAACGTTTGGAAGAGTTACACAAACTTGTGGATTCAATCTTGAATGCTGCTGTCATTAAAACAAAAGAGGAACACAGTAAATTCTTAATCATTTTAATGTAAACTTTCACTTAAATTACATTATGATATTATAGTATAACTTCAATATAATTTGAAGTATAAATTGTTAAAATAGAAGGGGAAAAATCAAAATAGAAGCATTTTACTAGTGTTCTCAGACTTTTGGAATTCACTCTATATCATTGCATATATTTGACAAGAAACAACTATGTCTTCTAGTGGAAGGATGGAACTTTAAAAATCTCCCCAAAGTAAAAAATGCTGTCTTTTATTCACCCTTTTGTTGTTCCAAATCTGTTCTTCAAAATATCATCTTTTATGTAATGTAAAAGTCATACAAGTTTGGAATAACATGGTGAGTACATCGAAGAATATACATTTTTGGGTGAATAATAAAATTACTAAAAATAATTATATTGCATTGATTTAATTGCATTAATTTAACGCAATACTTAAAAAAATACAAATGTGTTTATTCTGTATAATTCTTAAAAAGCATGAGCCTTTTTATGAATGCAATAAGGCCCTCATGGTTATGCTGTTGTACAGTACTTTCTTGCTTAAATACAGAACAGTCTTTTCAATGATAATGGAGGTTGTTGTACATCTGCCCTGTTAGCTTACCTCATACAGGCCATAACTGACTGCGCTTTAACTTCGAATGACCCTAAAAGGTTAATAATAATGAACACAGACTGTTACCCATCCAGCCCAACGAGGATGACCTATTCCTATCCATAGCTTTGGTATTTGCATACTTTCCGTAATTATCTCAATCCAGTGGCATTGATTTTTGAGCTTGACACCTAATTGGAGAACTGCCATTAACGGCCTATTTTAAACGCTCCACTCGGAGCATCGCCATTGATATGCAAGGACGTCCAAATTCAGCATCTGTCTCTCCTCTGTAAATCTGAACACCCCTCTTATCGCTGCATTAGCATTGCAGCCATGTATGCTTTTGTGCTATTGTAGCCGCAAAGTCTCGGTTTATTTCCAAACGGGCCCCTCTTACCGTGGAGGGGTGGAGATAAGCTAAACAACTGTGATTTGACAGCGGAACGTATAAGAGGCAGGTCGTGAACAGAGGAAGCAAGCGTTTAAAGATGCATCACAGAATGGCCACGAGGTCAGAAGAGGTTCAAACAAAGCAATTTTTGCCCATAATGCTATAAATCAATAGGGACAGACGGCAGCTTGCTTTTGTGCACAGATATAAATATATAAACAGCTGAGCTGCCACACTGCTGGGTGCCTATTAATACGACGCTATCCGTTTGAAAGGGTTATCAAAAAACAAGAATGGCTGGCTGCACACCAACACAAACGGGCTGTGCTTCGGAGTGCTGTGAGATTGGGCACCCATGACTCACTACATATGGTTAAACGCCAGCGTGTGGGAGAGCGGGAAGCTTTTAGCTTAGCATGTGTGACCTTGATAATCTCTTCCATGTATTAGAATAGAAATTAGGTCTCGTTGGATGGCTTGTTTGCTTATAGACTTGGCTTTCCAGTGTTTTGTGAGGGCCTGTCGCGAACACTTGGAACAAGCTGAGCGAGAATATAAACGGCAGTCAAAAGCTGTTTAGCTTGAGAGACGTAACGAATGCAAAATAAGTGCTCTTTTATGCAATATTAATCTAAATCATGAATACGCAGAGATTGAAGTTGAATGGCCTGTTTTTAGACACTCGAACCATTAGCATATTTGGCTCTCAAATCAAACAAAGATATTTGTAAAGTCTCGCCTCAACGCCTACATCTGACCAAACGCCAACAACCGGATTTAGACAAGTAGGTCTTCAAGAATTTATCGCCGGACCCCAGTTCAGTTCGACAGCTTCTATTTATGTGGTTAACATGAAAAATTGGGGAAGGGAAGCTGGTTCGGCGCCGGGTTCAAAGGGGCAAAGCTCACTCTGCTGGACCTAGATCTGACGAGATTCCCAAGAGCTGTTGTGTTCCTTCATGCAAGTAAGACCTCCTAAAATGTCTAGCAAAGAGTAATGGGCACTGCTTCAAAGAGCGCTAGGTTGTTTTGACCTGTAATGAATTCCTTGACTGGGCAGGAGATTGGCTACTCAGCTCAGACCTGTGAGAGAGCAAGAGAGAGTCTCCATTCCAATGCTGGGGAGTTAATAAGTCTGTTGGGGTCTGAATATAGGCTCTGAAAGGTTAGCCTAATTATATCCAAGAAATAAAAAGGTCAAAGTTCCATGTTAAAAGAACAGGAAATACAGCTACTTATGTAAATGGTTTGCTCTTTTCTGAAGCACTATCAAATCCTTTTACAAAGGTGAGTGCACTTTATAGTGGAAGCGTGCAATTATTTTCAATGTTTAAAATACACTTTGTTTCAGCTTAATATGCAGAGATAACTATAAGTAAGCCATTAGTAGGCTGTCATTAGCGAGCATTCTGACCAGCCCCACATCACAATGTTAGCTCAATCAATGGCAAGACATGAGGCGGGGCTTCTGCTTGCCTGACCAATGACAGTGTTTGAGAAACTTGTTGGAAAATATATATAAAATGTATATTATATATTTTTCTTTTCATGGAATCATGGAACATACTTATGTTTCTTTTTTTATAGGCAACACTGTAAACATTGACGTTTTTTTTTTTTATAAAAGATGTCAGTAATGTAACTATACTGTTTTCTGTATTCAGTTCCAAGAAAACATGTTCTCTTCCCTTCTACTCTTTCACTTTATTATGTATTATAGCATACAGCCATGATTATATGTGAGAATATATTAGATGCATATCAAGTATAGGCGAGACTGGGCAACAGTGCAACATTTTCTTTCCTTCTCTTTTATTTCATTTTTTTTCCTTTCATAACTCAGACTGTTACAAATAGGCCATTAGAAACACATACATTGTAAAATGTGTTAAAGTTTCTGAACTGTATATGAACTGTAATAGTCATTCAAATATGTACCTTATTGGCAAAGACTTGGTCATAATAGTGAGTTTAATGCATTATGAGAATGTTGCAATTAATGCATTTAGAATGTTGCAAATCAATTTTTTATAACATAAAAAAAGTATCTCAAAGAGCCCACATCAAGTAACAATTTTAATGCTTTAAAACCTTTAAATATGAATGTAGGGTGACCGTATACCTCTTTTTCCGACATGTCCTAGCTAGGATTTCTAACTTGCCTAACATGTTTAGGTTTTGGCTTTGTTTTAATATTGTTTTCATACTTGCTGAATGTAATGACTAAAAAGTAGTTTGACCAATAGCATGCAGACATTGAATACAATTGACCAATTGTGGTGGGTGAGAAGGTGAAGTCTACAGAAAATGGTCAAAGCAATGCCATCAAAAAGCAAACAAAGCAAAAGTCTGGACATTTTAGGCAAATTAGAAATCCCGGCATAATTTAATCATTTATTGTTAATACATTCATAATTTCATGTTTTTATAATTGTTCCTGGTCACATCTGTTGTACTTGTTCTGGACATAGAATAACACAGTCTGTGATTTCACCCCCCCTCCCATCTTTGTGCTCCAACAAAACATGCCCAAACATGATGCTATCACCACCAAGATTAACACTGAAGGCCAAATTTCAGTTTTGGTCTCATCAAACTATAGGATCAGTGTTTTAACTGTCCCAAGATACTCTTTATAAACTTCAGGCAAGATCTAATGGGCAGCCATGGACACCCAGTTTTTGATTACACTCATTTTATTGGTTAGATTTATAGTTGTTCCTCGTTTTCTGTACATTGTAATGATGTATTTCACAGTGCTTCCAGCTATATCCAATGCAAAGTCCTATAATGCCTTGATCAGCATTTCCTCTAACTATCTTGTCTCGCTCCCACTCTTTTCTAACAAATGTAGTGTTTTTTTCCTTGAAAGTGCACTAAGTAGAGATACTTTTTATTCTTAAAGTGTCTGAGTATGTAGATGAGTGGTAAAAAATCGTAATAAGCAAATTTAAATACATCATGTGCAAGTCCAAGGAGTGAGTGTGTTTAATGGCATGATAAAAACAAATGCTGTTGTCACAGTGCATTTTACAGTTTAATTATGAACTGGCATTCAGTATTTCTCACTCAAATGCAGATTTAAATGCATTTTGATGCACAGTAGCTTATTTTGCATTCTGGTTGTCCTGCTCCATACATTAAATGGAGTTATATTCCCACATTCTAATTGATCTCTCTCTGCCTCATTTTTGGGGTACAAATGAAGAATGTCTGCCTGAAGAGACTCTTACCTTAACAAAAGTGCTCCATGATCATATTTTCCCCTCCAAATTATTCTCTTTAAATTGGGTGTCTTGAGACAAACGAGGTGAGGACTGCAGATGAAAGGCCAGCACCTTGGACAGTTCCAGCCCGATTTTGTGCCTGCTGGTTAAAATTAATCACTTTTAAGGAGACTGTTCTGGAGTGAAATATCTGTAGAAGAACAGCTCATGCTGCTGTACAAGCCCAACTGAGATTGTGAAAAGCCTCATTAGCAACAAATAGCCATTAACCCCCATTTATTATTGTCCTGCTGTTTATTATTCCCTGATTATGTTTTTCGGCTTCTGTTTTTAATCTGTTTGCAGTTAAGTAAAGATTCAAATGTGCAATTTACCAGGTGCTGAAACAGTCATTGTTATTTAGTGAAGCTATCTGTTTTTAGTTAAATTACACAATTATTCAGAAATGTATTGGACAAATATGGGTGGATATACCAACCCAGTAAATTCAATTATGATTTAAATTGTACATTTACTGTAGAATACACTGTAAAGTGATTGATAAATCATACATAAAGGATGTAAATATATTTAAATTAATTAGAAATTGCATCCAATACTTTGGTCATCCAGTTTACCTAATGCATGTATAAATCATTTAGATTGATAGTTGCAAATAGACTTAACTGCAATTTTTTATTTTATTTTATTTTTATTGTTTGTAGTACTTGGTATTTGTTTTCAGTTGTATTGGTACTTACTCAACTACTAAAAAAACATAATCATACATCAAAAAACATCAACAATACTCAAAAGAGCGAGGAAAAAAAACATTAAGAACATCTATCAAATGTCCCCATAAATGCCCATGCTTTGACCAAGAATACATAAATTATTCAAGGGCTTATCGGTATTCTCCATAGTTGCAATTCTCTACTTGATCATCTTGAATTATTAATCATTAAATTATAAATCGAATGGATTTCGAAGTCAAAGAAGTCTGTAGAGTTGTGATATTTGAGTTATAATTTCAAGGCGTGACATTTTAAGTAAGTAGGACCACTTGATTAATTATTTGGTAACAGTTTGAAATATGGTTTCATTTGTTGATAAGCGATAATTACATTAGTTAACATGAACTAGCAAAGAACTGTACATCTACAGCATGTAATATCTTACATAATACTAATTTCAACATTTAAATATATTTTTTAAAAGTCAAATGTTTTACACTGCCAGAAAGACTGGAATTATGAATATTTATTGATTTATTTACAGATAACAAGACTTGTGTTTTCAAGTCATTTTGCTTCTAAAGTAAATGTATCTTCATTTTAAAAATGTTTGTTTAGATATTTGTGCTGGACATTATTGTTATTGTAAAGTGTTACCAGTTGTTTTTTATCAATGTTGACTTCAGGGTTCAAGCCTTCCATTCTCAAGTCTTAAACTCTAAATTTGTTCTATTTGTGTAGTTGTTAGTATTTTTATTGCATGATCTATGATGCTGTTTCTGTAAACATATAAGTTCATGCCAAAGGCATATCTGAAAAAAAAAAAATAATAATAAATTAAAAAGTATTGTAAGCTTACTTCACAAAAAGGTTTAAGGCTCTTTCTGATATTCATTTTGCCTGTAAACATGCCTAGAGTGGCTGGAAGTGCATTCTTGAGACTTGATTTGAGTGCATTTCTCCTGCTGGTCAAAACGGTGATGAATTTTAAGTAGCCTGGGTTCAGACGTGCCGCACTTCCCCAAACAACACGAATGGATCTATCACACTGACAGTAGCTAAGAACTTGGCATGGAAATAACAAATAGAGACTTCACATGGTCACAAAGACTAAGACGGCAGAAAATTGCTTAAAGGAAGCCTCATACCACAGCAGTGAATTATCTATCACAGATAAGGAAATAAATGTTTATTTCCTCAGTTTATTATCTTACGTGACAGGGTTTTTTTTTGTTCATGTGCAAGTTACTATAATGAATCAAATCAAGCAAACCTTGAGGATGTGCTAAGTACTAAATAACCATGTATTAAGATCTGCAGAAGCAACTTCTCAGTAAAGTTGTGAGCAGTTGAATGAACTATAGTGTCGACAAATACTGTAGGGTTAAGCAAATTACTCATTAATATGTTTAAACTTTAATTAAATATATGGTGTCAAAGGCTGCACAAATGATTGCAAATGCACTTTGCACTCCACTTATTCCAAACTAGATCTGAATAGCGCTGGAGGGAATACGGTTTCAGAGACATGTGGACTTTTTTTTTTTACTAAACCCGTTCTCATTGATTAGGTTCCTGCTTGAAATAAGCAGGAAATGAAAGTATAATTTAAGGCATGAGTTTAAAAAAGGCAGAGGTTAATGAAAACAGTTCAGATTCAAAGCAGGCCTGCATATACAGTGACATTAATATTTATGCTGGAATATCAGTGAATTTCATAAATGCTCCACTGTTTCTCTTCTTATTTCCAAATGCCCACCCCAGGATGCCATGCTAGTATAATCTGTCTGTCTACACTGTAGGTTAAAAGACTGTAATAATTATGTTTTTTTGAATGTTTTAAATGTTTAAGTCTCTTACTGTATGTTCACCAATGCTGCATTTAATCAAAAATACAGTGAATCAATAATATTGTAAAATATGATTACAGTATACTTTTTTTTTCTATTTGAATATATTTTAAAATGTAATTTATTCCTGTGATGCAAAGCTGAATTTTCAGCATCCAGTCTTCAGTTTCACATGATCCTTCAGAAATCATTATGCTGATTTGCTGCTTAAGAAATTACCATTCTACACTACTATTCAAAGTTTTGGGGTAAGTACAATTAAAAAAAAAAATCATCAAAGAATCATGAAAAAAATGTATCACAGTTTCTACAAAATATTTAAACAGCAAAAACTATTTTCAACATTGGTAATAATAGAACCAATAATAATTGAGCATCAACTCAGCATATTAGAATGATTTCTGAAGGATCATGTGACACTGAAGACTGGAGTAAAGATGCTGAAAAATCAGCTTTGCATCAAATGAATAAATTACATTTTACAATATATCAAAATAGACTTGTAATAATATTTCACAACAGTACCGTTTTGATCGTAGTTTGATCAAATAAATGCAGCCTTGGCGAGCATTATAGAGACATTTTTCATAGCCACAAACTTCATAAGTATTACAAGGCTCTTCTCTGCTGGGTTAACAGCTTGTGGTCTCAGTGTATATATCACACACTTATGGAGGTTTAGCTTTCAAAGGTGTCTGGCATTAGACAGCACTGTCTTTTTGAAAGCTGCGAGCTGACATCTGTAGCACACATGGATTGGTTTTATTTCCCAAAGCATCTGTTAGGGACTTTGGGGATGAAGACGCAGGGTGTCTGATCAAGGCTGTTTGTGCATTCCTTTAGCTTCATTTGATTGTTGCTATGTGTTTGGCTGAAGAAGAGGGCAGGTTTTCAAGCAACTTTTCCTCCTTAAGCAAAAAGAAGCCCTTTGTCATTGGCGCTCTCTCAGAGACAAAGGAAAACGTGGCATAAATAATTCAAAATTGCAAAATAACACCCCCTCTCTTTTCTTTTGTGTGTGCTTGTAAGTAAAACTAAGACAAATGAAGAATGAAAGGCTGTGATGATGAATATTTCTCTCAGAGCGATAAAGAAGCTCTTTAAGTGCTCGTGAACGCTGGTGCACATCATGTGTCCTGATGACAGTTTGGTACTAGTTTTTATAAGACCGTAAAAGCAGTAGCTTGACATTCACTCTGCCAAATGGGGTTCTGGAAGTTAAAATCGCAGGAATGAAAAAGTAACAGCCACTGTAATTTAAACACTGATGGAAACAGACTTCCATGCGCTAAGTGCCTCTGAAGTATCCAGAGTCATATGGTGTGAAGCTATTAACACAAAAATGTAATAACATATGATAAATCAGTCATGCTTTACTCCATTCTTTTTTTCTATATAAAGAGTGCAGAGAGAACAAAAAGTATATAAAAGAATATTTTTCTGAAAGAAGAAAGCATTTCCTTACATGCTAGCTGTTTTACTGCTGTTGAAAGATGTGAAACAAATAATTAAAGACTTCGTTAAATTATTAAAAATAATGTTATGATTAGCTGTATATAAAAAAAAAAGTTGTTTCAAAAATTATTTGCACTTTTAAGCCACATATATGCTGTGTTGCTGCTCAAGAAACTTTTTTTGTTGTAAATATATATATATATATATTATACATATTATGAATATATGTATGTGTGTGGGTGTGTGTGTGTATATATATATACATATATATATATATATTTATATATA
>NW_015557079.1:1699305-1704733 GCF_001515605.1 Sinocyclocheilus anshuiensis
ATTTTTTTGTTGTAAATATATATATATATATATTATACATATTATGAATATATGTATGTGTGTGGGTGTGTGTGTGTATATATATATACATATATATATATATATTAACATCTTTTTCTTTCCAAAAAATCTTACTGACCCCAAATGACTAATTCCACTGTATATATATATATATATATATATATATGTATATATAATTTTATAATGTAATTATTTTTTTATTTATTTTTTTTATGTTGGTATTCGAAACCATCAGTATCTTCACATTTCTATAATATATAATCTGCCGCATATATTTGATTGTTGGGTTTAATAAAAATATTAAATAAAATATCATCATGCAACACAACATGACAATATGATTGTCATGTACTATTCACACAGATTAATTTCCATCCATACCCATGTTTAAATAATCATGCTGAATCCAATCATCTCCAACATGTTACACATATCTTGATGTGTGTAGCAGTAGACAGTCAGTAACACAGACTTAGATGATGGAGTCACTCTTTATTGATGTCTTTTATTAATGTGACTTATGCTTGTGCTAAAGCCTTAATGTCAGGTGGTACAGCTTTTATTCTGCTCATCATAAATCTCAATTCAGAAATGATTACAAATTCCTATCACCCTTCTTAATATCCCCTTGTGTTCAGGCAGAGATTATGCCCATCTTACTTTCTTTTTAATTCATTTCTCTTTTTTTTCCCTGCATAGGGCCTATATGTCTTAATGACAGCCACCAGACTGAGAGGTGAGAGTTTAACACTGCTTTGCGCACCAAGAAAACACTGAATACTGGAGATCATAATGCCCAGAAGCATTATTAGAAACCACAAAGTGCTTTATTAGCGTGAACTGTATTGCATTTTGTCCCATCTTTCCATATCACAAAGAATAAGAGACTCTGATCTTGAGAGTAAAATAAAGTTGCTGGAATATTGCAGCCACGTTGTTGATCTCTCAAAGGAAATAGCTTGCTTATTGCATTGAAAGGCAAATAGCATCCCCTCTCCACGTCTAGAGTTGCATTTATTTTGCACAGTACCGGGTGGCATTATTATGTGGATAGAGAAAAGCAAGGCAAGGCTTCTGGCTCTGTGATTGAAGCATGATGAATCGGAATGTACTATTTCTGCAATTAGAGACGAGGGTGGTCAGGTGCTCACAGACATGAATGCCTTTATAGTGTTATTCTTACTTTTACCAGTCAAATGCACTAACCCTGAGCACCTTTCAGCTTGCCTAAGTGGATTAAATGTGCTTGGATTATCATCAGCAATTGCAGATAAATGGATACATTTCATAATTCTTATACATCTGCTCAATACAGAGAAATCACCTGGTTTTTATGGCACAGAGTTTAACATCGTTATAGGATATTGTCATCTACCTCCTGTTAGATGTTACTGTACATTGTTACATTCATCTCCCACCTTGTGAAGAAAAATATAGACTGGGAAGCTCTAGTTAGGTTTGATTTGTGGTGCTATTATGCAAAGGAAGACAGTAAAAAAGCAGTCATTTTTCAATAATATGAGACAAAATGAAACATAATGTACTTTTACTAAAATATGTTCACAGAGACCATGAATACAAAATATGTTTAATTGAGTTTAAGGAATAGTTTATTAAAGAATGATACATGTTTTATTTTTTTTAATGCAGCTTTACAAAATTATTTTGAGCCAGTCAGTTCAGACACACAAATCTTACTTTCATTTATTTATTTTTTAAAATGGCAAATAGAAAATTAATTCAAAAGAAAAAAAATAACCTAAAGAACCTTTGATACAACTGACCTATTGGTAAGCCCCGCCCCCCTTAGTTACTGTCGCTCACTCGGACAAACAAACGGAGTTGCTGACAGCTGTCAGTGTGAAAACCTTGTCACAAGATGTTTTTGATACCTTTTGGACCATCATTCAAGTGGGACTTAAATATGCTATGGAGGGATAGATAAACGATTTTAAAATAAATATGTAAAAATACAGATCTTAAAGTTAAACTTAAAGTTAGCTAGTTTTAGCCAGAGATACATTGGTGAAGCACAAGATGACATTAACGTTTTGCTTGAGCAGATGAAAATTGTAACTTAATGAGAGTATGGCAACACGAAAATGAATGTTTTCGTTTTCATTGGGATTGGTGGGGGAGAGGAGGGGCTTACTGTTAGGTAAATTATTGAGCCATATAAAATGAAATTCAGATTAAAGTTTACATGTCAATAAACTAAAACATATAGATGGATTACTCTACTGGATGTGAGATTTAGGTTGAGATGTGAAGCACTTCTTAAGGTCCTTGCACACTGAGTCCGAAATTTTCGGACGGGTGCGAAAGCGCAGAAAATCAAACCTGATCCGAATTTTTTTAATGACGAACGAAAGTTTCTGAGGCAGTGTGTAAACGTGATTGGCACAACGTGAGGTCGTATTTATTTTTATAACGTGTGAAAATTTCGGATGAGAATTTATCTCCACTTGCACTCTCCGCTACCTGCGACGTCACTTGCAATCGACACAAATCGTGCGTGTTGCCAATGGAGACAAGTAATGGTAAGTGTTTATGTTTTTCTACAGGAGGAAAACACTTAACGAGAGACTTTGTGCATTGCGTTCATATTCTGCTGTTCTGTGGCCACGGATTTGCAGGTCTTGTCTTTTTCTTGCAGGACCCTGCATGTTATAGTATAAAATAAGTTTTAATCGTTTAATCACCACAGCTTCTTGTCTCCATAAATAGAATGAAATAAAAAAAATAAAAGACTGCAAGTGACGTCGCTAGCGGAAGCGTGCAAGTGCAAGTCTGCAGCTAGACCCTTTTGAAAATTTCGGACACAATGTTCAATGATCTTTAGCCTTATTCAAATGCATGATATTTTGTCTTCAAATGCCTTTTTGTGGAATACGTTCTATACACATTCAGTAGCCATGTTAGGCATGTTGCCTTTAGCAAACTGAAATTTGATTGATGTTCAATTAAAAATGAATCAAGAAAGACTGGATTAATTTCCCAAACTTTCAGTAGAAACTCAACTTTTCTCTTAAAATGTTATCAGTGACTTTTGCCGAACATCAAGGTGCATCTTGGGCTCTGTGAATTGTGTCAGCTCCCTATGATAGGTGTAATGGGTGCTGTCTTCCACCTCTGCTGGTCTATTTCGACACAGTTTCTGCGTATTAAGAGAGCGGTTTGCATGAAGCTCAAATCCTGGCACAGAATAGCTCATCCAGATTCAGACAGGCTGATCAAATAAGTGTTGCATTACATCGAGAGGGCCCTAGGGGGAAGTTGGGGGATATCCTTTCCTCAATGTGTATTCCCCAGCTTGCTACTAGCAAATAAGCCTGTTAGCAACACAGCAATGCTGAATAGATCCAGCCAGAACCAGCAAATAACATGGTAATCGTTGGCTTTTCCCCCTTTCCATGTTGCTGTGTAATCATAATGTCATTTTGAAAGATTTTTATGAGATTTTAATGAGAACTAGCATGCAGCTGAAGGTGTGAATGGCAGTTGTAGTGTGACTAATACTGTAATCACTTACACTGATGTTATATGATGACCTCAGATGTGTTTGCAAACACTGCCACAGGGCGAGAAAGGCAAATTGTTGTTAAAACAAAGCCATTAAATAAAATGACAAAACACCTTTGTGACATTGATGGGAATGGTTTTTCAGTGCGAATCTATAGAATTCATGAGCTGCTGATTCTGAGAACCCAGGAAATCATGACCTTCTTTTGAGTGCTTAGGGAAAAAAAGTTTCTCAATACGTACGACAGCACCCTACCAGTCAGTGAAATCAGTGAGTATTCCATCAGATAATATTATTTTGGCCTCAAGGATTTTGTTATACAGGCCTACTGCCTTTCTAACTAGTGAATCACCCTGTCAGTTAAGTAATGTATACTTGGTTTCCAATGCAAAACGCCCTACCCTAAAGATTGCCTCAAAATATTATTTTCTTATATTCTGGTTTTCCACAGAGAGCGAATGTGAGTAAAACTGCATTTTATAAGCAACAGAAGAACCTCACGCTAGAGTCGGATATGTCAAGAGCGACATCTTCTTTCAAATGCACAGGGAAATTAAGACAGGGACTCAAAACAACCAACACAACCTCGCCAGAGGGTAGAAAGCATCCTCCAAATCCACAAAGTAATGAAATAACTTTCCGAATCTTGGGTAAGAGCTATAGCTAGGAGTTACCCTATAGTGCTGATTTAAGAACGGTTACGCGGTTTACCTTACGATCGTTAAAGTTGGAATTGTGTTAGAAGGACATCTGGTCGAAGATTAGAGCAAAGTGACTTCTGCCTACATGGGCTTTTGCAAAGCACATTTGGACATTAGACTCTTTCCCCACTTAAGGGCTACTTAACTGAAAATGAGAGGCGCTCCCTGTCAAGGTTGGCTTGGCAGTGCCCAATGATGCCTTGATTGAGCTGTCGATTCCATTAACAAGCAATTGGCCAGCTGTAGATTTGTATTGACGGCTCAACTGACAACTCTATACAAGTGAGGAAGGTTTCAGAAATGCCTTAGATTAAAGGATAAAGTTTTAACAAATCATGTCTTTTTTAAATACATTTCATCATCTCATAATTTCCTAATCTTTCATAATTTATGATAAGTAGACTTCAGAAACTATAATGATAATGTGTAAAGATGTTGCACTATTTAATATAAAAATGTGAAAAGTGATTTTATGGACAGAAATATGTTACTTCACTAAGTCTCTCTCATATGTATATTAAAACAACAAGAAGAAGAAAATAATTCAGATCTTTTGACTTTTCTATTCATCAAAGAATATTGAATGGATCATGGTTTCCACAAAAATATTAAGCAGCAGAGCTGTTTTTAACATGGATACTAATAAAAAATTCCTTGAGCACCAAATCAGCATATTATAATGATGTCTGAAGGATCATGTGACACTGAAGCCAAGATAAATTGCTGATAATTTTGCTTTACTATCACAGAAAAAAAAATACAAATAAATAAAGTATAATAATAATAATACACAGTTATCAAAAATTGTAATTTTAAATAAAATGTAATTGTAAATATTTATCTATATTACTGTTTTTACTGTAATTATGAGGAAATAAATGCAGTCAGTATATATAAATGATAAGCAAGGCCTTATTTTCTGAACTGTATAATATGTGAACCATAATAATGCTGTAAGAGATTTGTTTGTAAGTTTCTTATCCACTTTAAGCAGACTGCGAGTTTCCTTCAATATAATTTGACTTTTGAAAGATGAAGCGCTAAATGCATCCATAACATCAAAATGTCAAAGCTATGTTTGTTGCAATGTTTTATTCTCTCTCTAGCACTCAAGCTGGTTACACTTTACTTGAAGGGGTGTGCATAAGACTGACATGACACCTTCATAATCATGACATGACAC
>NW_015557079.1:1705399-1717199 GCF_001515605.1 Sinocyclocheilus anshuiensis
ATCTCATAATTTCCTAATCTTTCATAATTTATGATAAGTAGACTTCAGAAACTATAATGATAATGTGTAAAGATGTTGCACTATTTAATATAAAAATGTGAAAAGTGATTTTATGGACAGAAATATGTTACTTCACTAAGTCTCTCTCATATGTATATTAAAACAACAAGAAGAAGAAAATAATTCAGATCTTTTGACTTTTCTATTCATCAAAGAATATTGAATGGATCATGGTTTCCACAAAAATATTAAGCAGCAGAGCTGTTTTTAACATGGATACTAATAAAAAATTCCTTGAGCACCAAATCAGCATATTATAATGATGTCTGAAGGATCATGTGACACTGAAGCCAAGATAAATTGCTGATAATTTTGCTTTACTATCACAGAAAAAAAAATACAAATAAATAAAGTATAATAATAATAATACACAGTTATCAAAAATTGTAATTTTAAATAAAATGTAATTGTAAATATTTATCTATATTACTGTTTTTACTGTAATTATGAGGAAATAAATGCAGTCAGTATATATAAATGATAAGCAAGGCCTTATTTTCTGAACTGTATAATATGTGAACCATAATAATGCTGTAAGAGATTTGTTTGTAAGTTTCTTATCCACTTTAAGCAGACTGCGAGTTTCCTTCAATATAATTTGACTTTTGAAAGATGAAGCGCTAAATGCATCCATAACATCAAAATGTCAAAGCTATGTTTGTTGCAATGTTTTATTCTCTCTCTAGTACTCAAGCTGGTTACACTTTACTTGAAGGGGTGTGCATAAGACTGACATGACACCTTCATAATCATGACATGACACCTACATAATCATGTGTCATGTCATGATTATGAAGGTGTCATGTCAGTCTTATGCACACCCCTTCAAGTAAAGTGTTACTCTCAAGCTTTTATTTTGATCTTGTTTACTAGTTTCTGTAATTCTGTAATCCCCCTCTTGGTTGGGATGGGTATTTTAAAAGAAAAGTCTCCAATTTGTTATTTTATTTCTCCAGCTGTGTTCTGATCACAGCTCTCAATCAGGCTTTGTTCCCTCAGGCTACATTGACTGGATGGAGATACATTTTGACATGTCAATGCTTCCAAAATGGCCCTGGTGAAATGCAACCCTGGGGAGCTCACCAGCTGTTCCCCAGGCAAACAGAGATTAGATATACGTTGATTCAAAAGCATGCTCTTTAAACTGAATTAAAATGGTTCTTCTTTTGAAAATTGTTGTAGAGAGGGTCAAAATATTTTAACGGCATTGTAAAAAAAAAAAAATGTAGTTTATATGAAAAATTATAGAAACGTCTGTTGCCGTAAGCCAAAACTTGTTTTATACAATGCATGAGTTGTGATTTTTTTTCAGCAAATTAATTATTTATATATTTTTTTATTTTTTATTTATTCATTTTGTACTAAAATGAGCAAATGTCGAATGACAAAGATTGTTTTTTTTTTGTTTTTTTGAGGTTGAGGGTATGTGCAACCTGTTCATGTTGGCATCTACAATATTCTGCTGGCACCAAGTGGATGAATTTGTGCCAAAGTACCTTAGAGTTTGATTGGACAAATGGCCTTTGACAACAGAAGATATGTGAGGTGTTTCCTCCTCCATTTTCTAAACTGATAAGCCTATTATTTTGCCAAGTAATGTTAGATGCATTTTATGTTTTTGCATTTAGCATTGCATTCTACTTGCTGTCCAGAGTTGTGATGCAGGTAATGGCTGGCCAGTCGGCTTTAAAAAAAACAAAAAAGAAGAAAAACTAAGTAAAGTGTCATATTAGTTCTAAAGGGCAGTTTCAACAAATCACTCATTAGTCCTTAAGAGTTCAATTTATACAACTGAGAATAATAACAGCATGCATATTTTATGTGTTCAGCAGAACAGCGCCCTCTTATCTTATTGAAAATATTCAATCCATAAACCACATTGTAAATGAAGCTGGTGCAAATCATTGGTAAAAATCTGTGAGGAGCATAAGGAATCCATTGAGAATTTATTATCAGCTTTTAAGCTTTGCCATGTCTAGGTGCAAGACGTTTTACAGTTTAATTAGGAAGGAATGAGCTAGATAAAACCGCATGAGCACACATCATTTATGTACAGGCTGTTTGGTTGTACGTGGTGCATGAATTTGTGAGATAGCGGGCAGTCTGGTAAAGAACAACATCTTTTCAGTCCTTGGCATGTGATGTGATACAGATCTGCAAGAACATAACAAACAGAACTTGTTTCTGGCTTATATCATATATTTATATAGAACAATTCAACCTAGTCACTTAAGTGTGGGACAATCCAATAGCTTAGACCCATCCCACATGGTGCAATGTGAAGTGGCATTAAATCTATGCACGATTTGGGACTTTAAATGTAAAAAAGTTTTGCATAAAATTCATCAAGGGCACAGAAGGTGGAAGAATGAGCTTCTCTCTGCTCACTGCTTAATGAAGTTCTGAAGATTCATGAAAATATTTGGGCATCTAGGCTGAGAAGGACCAAAGGGGTGTGACTCTTTCCAAAGGTGTTTTTATTCTTCTTTAGAGCATCTTGGCCATTAAAATTCTGCTCAGATTGTCAAACACTCCCTCATGAAAACGACCGTGTAAAATATGAAAGATAAATTCATCAGCATTATTACCCAGCATGAGCTAAAAATACTATGTTAATCTTACGATCTGAAACTTAAGTGCTTCTTAGCAGCTCTAAACACATACAGTTCAATTTTACCTGTCAAAGCCACCACTGCTAATGCACAATGTGACAATTATACTAACAATGAGAATCCTGACTAAATGTGTTTTGGTACTACATTTTAATGGAGCTTTAAAAGCAGCTTTGGGTGGCAAAATACACAATCCGACTGTTCGACAGCCAACTGAGCTTGTAGAAACAAGACCAGCTGAATGTCCTGAAGAGGCCTTGATTGTCGTTTGGAGACAGGCAAGGCTTTATTTTCAGGGAATGATCCAACATAGCAGTCTGAGCGCAGTATATTTAAAAAATGGGACCTTTGCAGCTTGTAATCATGATGAGAGAACAGTTGTGTTGAAAAACAGTGATTTCTTGTGTGAACTGCCATTTCACTAGAGGTATCAAACCACATGTTCAAGCCATCAATAGCCTGGGCTGTAAATCTTTTATATTGGGAAGTCTAGATCATGCGAAAAGGTCACTAGTGATGGGTTTACGGATCTCGAGTTTAAGAGGAAAGCTAGCAGTCAGCAAAAATAAATGTGCCATTTCCTGATGAATGCACATTTGTTGCATAGCACATTTGTTTCTTGAAATACATAGCCATTATTGTTTGTCATTGTTTTTCCTACTTCTCCAATTTTGTGCATGCAAGAAAATCAGTATGCAAATAAAGATGCATTTATGCGTATACAGTCAATTTCAGAATATGCTCACTTGTGCTTAATTGCCTGAGATTAAAATCTTATCTACTCAAATATCATTTCAGATCCGTATTAATCGCCTTTTCCGACACCTGCCTGCAAGTACTCTGCCACCTCAGCCCAGCTGTAATCTGCAGCATAATGTAACCAGTAGGGGTTAAAGTCGAGACAGCGGGAGAAGGCAAAAATCCATCTGCCTTCTAATTTGAGCGAATGTGTATCGTATGCTAAGCGCTTAGCTGTTATCAATACAATCTCCTTTGTTCCCCCCCTGGGCTGGAGAAGAGCACAGAAATACACTACATTTTAGTTTTTTTTTTTCTGACTGGTAATGCCAAATTAAAGCAATTTATTGCATTTAATGCATTTTCAGGATAGCAAAAATGCTTTGTGAAAATATGAAATATTTATTTTTTATTAATCAATTTCACCCTTCGGAGCATCCCTAAAGGGGGACTGTGTCCAATTTAGCAAACGTTTTGTAATTGTAAACTAACATGCACTTGCACACTTCTGGTTTTCTAGCATGGGAACTTTTCGTTTGATACTTTTTACTGTTTTGGTACTAAGCTAAAGATATTTTCACTGTGATATCGCCTAACTTCATCTAAGTAACCTAACCCTCATGAAATCTTTTTAGATTTTCTTTACCACTTTTAGTATTCAGTACAGATTTCAGATCTCATCTGTGTAGGTGTTTTCTGGTTTGGCTATCCTTGCAATATTTGATCTCCACAATAAAAGCAAAACCTGACCAACACACACAGACAACATAAAACAGCATGTGATCATCTAAAACTCCTCCTGTCTCTGCTAAAGAAAGGTATCCTACTGTTGCAGCCCATGTGCGCTGATGTGCGAGGCCTGTTGGTTATCCATGCTGAGCTCCTGCAGTGTTGTCCTTGTCAACATTGAGCGCCTCGTCTGGACACAGCATCCTCGCACGCGTGGATGACAGCAGAATAAATGCCACTGCTGCGCACGTGCCAAATCTACAAGATCTGTCCTGTCCCTTCTTAGTGATAGGCTACGCACAAGAAACAACACATTCGGGAATATGTATTGGGCATAATAATAATAAAAAATAATAATAATAAATAAACAAATAAAACTGAGCATGATATGAAATGAGGCATCGAGTCAATTTGTGTATTTTAGCGATTGTAGCAGTCACTATTATGAGTTGTGCAAAGAGTCATCTTAAAGGAATAGTTCACCCTAAAAATTACAATTCTGTTTTCATTTACCCTCATCTCGTTCCAAACCCGTATGACTTCTTTTGTGTTTCGCAAAAGAAAAAATGCTGAAGTCAGTCCTGTTAGGACTTTTTTGAGACATTGTCAATAATTAGCAGCTTCAAAAACGATGCAAACTCACCATAAAAGCACCATAAAGGTAGTCCACATGAGTTATGTGGTAGGGTAAGCTAAGTGTCAAGCCTTCTGAAGTCATATATTAGTGAATAATTGCCTGATAATCCTCCACATTAGTGAGGTGTTAACCGCTGCGAATGAACCAATTAGTGAGTTGAACTTGAGAACCGAGTCAGTTCTCATGAACAAAACCATTCCCGTCGAACCAAAAGATTCATTGAAAAAGATCCACCTCCAGCAAATGGTTCATGAGAGTTACGATTCATACAATGACATAATTGCTATGACTTAACACTTCTTGAGTCGTTTGGACTAATTTTATGATGCTTTTATGTTTATTTTCCTTCATTTTTGAGGCTTGACATTTTCAATTACCATTTATTTTAAATGCATGGAAAAGAGCTATATCATATTAGATTGTACATTTTATAACCTACCTATAGGCTATATGACATACATTTATTATTATTATTATTGTATTCTATGGTTTCTATAAAGACAGTTTATGAATGCTGCATATTTAGGTAAATTAGAAGAGCAGATTTATTTGAGCATAAACAGTAAAATGCTTTTACGGCTTGAATAGGTATTAATTTTAATGCAATTCGTTAGATATAAAAATAAAAGACTTTCAACCGTAATACGCATGATGTCGTTATGCCCAACTCGCTCTCTCTCTCTCTCTCTCTCTCTCTCTCTCTCCCTAGACGTAGCAGCGGCTTGGCTTGGATTCAGTACCTCCCCTATGTGCTGCCTTACTCCATCATCACATCCATGAACGTGAGGGGTGTAGCTGAGGAGCACTTCTTTAAAACCCGACACTTCGCTGGAGTTGCTTCCCTGCGCGTCTGAGAGTCGGAGGGAGGGGAGAAGCATTCCCCAAAATCTCTTCTAACGATGGAGACCCGTCTGGTTGTATTCCCTGGCGCTCACTTTACTCTTTCTACCTGGCTAATTCTTTCCTCCTGGTATGTTTTTCCAAATGTAAAGGCAGATATAAGTTGCGCGCCATGTATGTCGCCAATGCAAGTGAATTACGCAGGGGATGAGCATCTGCGTGACCCGCCTGATTCTGGGAAATATCCGAGACAGGATCAAAAGAAACCCAAGCTGATCACAGTTCTTTACCCGAATATTGGAGTACCCACTGGACGAGAGGTGGATGGTTTTCCAGGGATCGCGCCGAAACTGGAAAGAAACGCAGAGGAGATAAACTCCCGCGCGCCTTTGGGGAACTTCACCGAGTCCGCTTTAGACGAAGAATTGTTTTCGGATGAGTATGTGAAAAGGGAATCCGAATTGGAACCCGAGGACGCCGCATTAGGGAGAGTTCAAAGAAGCGTGCCCGAGTTTCTGGGGAGCGCTGATACCCGCTCGGAGGAGCAGAGAAAGACCTCGGGTCTGCGGGTCGACGGACAGAGTAAACGCGCCGAAGTTCGCTGGAACAGGGATGATGAGCACGATTCCAGACCAGACGAACCCAAACTGACCAGCAGCACTTTTGCTCTGGCTGGAGACTCCGCGCACAACCACGCAGTCGTGTACTGGACTGGAAAAAACAGCAGTGTAAGTCCGCAACATTCTGTACTTCTTTGCCATGATGTAATATATACTATTCAGTTATCTAGTCCATGCTGACTTGTTAAGCTTCCAGGGTTCTCGTCAACTTCAGTTGTTGTCACTGTAAAGGCATGCACATGTTGTGTTGAGTCTATAGGGTTTATAATGAGCATTTCCGCAACCTGTCCTGAAGTGATCATCCCTGCTGAAAACATAACCTTAAAGCATTCTAAGCCAGCTGATCAGGCTGGTTTAACATGGGTTTTGGCACTTTTCAGCTTGGGAAGACCCTCTTAATCCAGCTAAGACCAGCAAACCAGCTCAGTCTTTTGAGCAGAGATAATCTAAAGGTTTACAGAAAACACCTGTTCAGAGTGTTACCCACCTGTTAGGATCTCTGCAATGAGCTGGAATGTAATCCATAGTGTTACTAAGATTATGTTCAGTTTAGATAACCATTCACCTTTGGGAGTTTATTTCTAAATTGCCAAAGTCTGCAAATATGCCTTTAATGCAGTATCTTTCTGCACTGTCGGTATATTTTTTTTTCCAATGAAATGATTTGCTTGTAGAGCAAATCAAATCAGGAGGCTCTAGGTTGTTGGGTAGAGCCTCCTGGCTGCAGTGCTGTCTGTGTTTTTGGATTGGCAAGATAGGAGACTTTATAATACTTCACATCTCAATAATTCAGAGATCCATCTAGTCGATTTTGTAGACAGAGGCACATAGGCAAAACATAACCTTGTCCTTAAATGCTAAAGTTAAGCAGAACTACGAACTTGCATTTAAGCAAGTCTGCAGAGTATTGCCTGGGTGATTGGATTTTGTTACAGACAGGTGGTGTTTGGTGAGATATGTGTGAGCGAGTGAGATATGAGTGCGAGAGAGAAGAAAGGCAGATTTTCTCTGTGATTTTCAAACAGATTTTCATGTTTAAGCTATGTTTTGTTTATATACATATATATTATATTATATTATATTATATTATATTATATTATATTATATTATATTAATGTCTCAAATTATTTTACTCAGAGTGCATTTAAAATGCAAGGCATGATGTGTAAGTAACCTAAGCACCACTGGTATTAAAATAGTACCATAGTAACAGGTAATCTATTAGGTACAATTTAAGCATGTATTTTTTTATTTATGAACAGTGAACAGTATGATGACTAAATGAAGGCAGATTTTTCCATATGACTTAGGTTGAGTGTTCCAGTTAACATACAAGGTGTTAAAGGAGACGGCCAAGATTTTATAAAAGGAATCAGCAGGAGGAGGCAGCAAAATTATTTTTATGGAGAAGGGCAATTTTGAAAAAAGGTTCTTAATTTAAATGTGGATATGGATAGCATTTTAAATAAGGAACTTTATTAGAACTTTCAAAAATTACATTCCCTTAAAAAAAATCATATGCGTTTTGAGTAGCTACGAGATGTATGAAGTCTGCAGCCACTGATGAAGAATCAGATTTTGCAGTTCGCTTCTAGTAATTGTTTCTGTTTGGCTTTGGAAAACTGATTCTAGACCAGTGGTTTTAGCAGATTTGTCCCAGAGCGGTAATTGGAAGCAACAGGCAGTGGATTGAGGCAGATATTTCTACTACAGATTCTATGTGCATTTTCATTTAAGATGGGCCTCTATATATGTGAAATAATTTCTCCAGCAGTATGAGGTGAAGTTATATAAATTAGACTCATTCTTCTCAAATGAACCATCTCATCCATTATTGTCTTTCTTAGTGCCTGTTTGCACAAAAAATACAATAAATCAAAACAGACAGTCCAGCGTTTTCAGGCCCTGTCTAGACATATTACATCTAGCTTTATTAACTTGTTTAGTAGCTGTCAGTAAAACAGCCACAGCAATTTTAAGCAAGGGTTACTGCCCGCCAGGTCCCGTCCCTCATCCCCGCAGCTGCAAATCTCCTATAATTATCTTCCGGACTGAGGCAGCCATTTTGAAAGATTTTGTCCTGTTCAGGGACTGCCTACTCAAGCGTGTTTTCCCTGCTTGCATGCCTGCTGGAGAGCTTTGTCTTCATTGGCTGGATGTTTTATAAGAGATGAATGAAGAGTGCAAGGACAGAGTGTGTGATTTGATTTTGTTTCCTAACAATAATGTTATGTATGCAAAACCTTTTTTTGCAATATTTGCAGCTCTCTGTTTTCAATCACTGCTTGGATGTAGGATATGCTTTGCTATGTTATTCAGGAGGCACTGTGGTACATTTCTAGTATAAAAGTTTAGACATGCATGATTGAATTTGCTTATTAACATAAGCTTTTGAACTATAGGTTAATGCTTAGAAAATGCGTAAAATTACAAAATTACCCCCCCCCCATAAAAACATTTTTCATTATTATTATTATTATTATTATTTATTTATTTAAAATGGATACATTGGACTGTCCCCAGCATACATGTGAATTCAAAAATATCCCAAGATGCACTTCGTGAAGTCGGCTGGGAGATTTCAGAAGCTAAAATATACAATTTAACAACTTTTGGTCATCTTATTATTATGGCTTTTAGTATTGTTCTAAAATTGGGAAAAAATAAGGAATAAGTTTGTCTAAACATTTGATAATGTATGTGTCTCGCCATTTAAAGACACATTTTAGCTTCAAAAGATGTTCTGACTAGGTGGAGAAAAGGATCCAGTCTACTGAAGCTTATCACTGGTGTTTTGAGGTTTACGCTCAATGTAATTTATTTATTTTATGATTCACGTATCCCATCATGCTTTTGATGTCATGCATTCAGAAGGAAGCCTGGCATGCATCGATGGCTTCTGATGTAGTCCTGCTTCACTGAGATTGGGTCATTCTTATAGACTCTGTTGTCATATGCTCCAAGGACCTCTTTGAAACACCTCACTGAAAGTCTAAGTATAAAATACAAGCAGTAAATGAGCTTTGTCAAATAGCGTTTCCCTGAAGAGGTGTGCTGTTTCATTTGCGCTTTCATGCGATTCACTAAACATGGTGGTCAACTGCATGATTTTGGCACTGGTTTGTTGGTTTAAAACAGGACGTTTCCAACAGTAATCCAGTTTAGTGCTTAGCTATGTTCTGCATTTATCACTATATCTAGTTAGAATTTATTTAGGACCATCTGGTTGCTTTTACATCTGAATGGCTTCATCAGTTTGAAGGACAGTGGAGGTTCTCTGATATGTAACCTCGGGGAATTGCTTCTCTCCTGGTGTGAATCTCGATTGCTGTGTGAATTGGGAAAACAGCGTTGTGATTTGCTGACGACTGTTCTAGTTTCGCATCTAAGGCCTCCTTCACTCCTCTGTCAAACCATCTGTTCTTCTTGTATACAGTCTTTATATAACTGAACATGTGCTCCAGAAGTCCTGCCTGGAGGTATTTGTCCTCCTGCGTAGAACGATGTTGGCTCATAAAGGGGTTATTTACATTTTCGAGAAGCATCCTTCAGGTTTCTGTCTTAGTTTGTTGGGAGGCTTCAAATGTACCAGGGTCGTGTTTGTTGGAGACACTTTTTGGGCATGAATGAAGATATTGTCTGTGCTGCTTGTCTTTGATTGCTCTTTTACTTGTTTCACCTTCTTAAAAGTTGAAATGGCGCCATTAGTGACAAAGAGAAGAGCTAGATCTCATTTGCTCAGTTAATGGCAATTAGGTTTTCTTGTTTGGACGGTGATATTTTTTTAAATCAAGTTAGCATTTTTATCATCTGTTCAGTAACTCAGAAATTGTTTGCCTTTTAATGCAAACTGTGGAATCCAAGAAGAAAAATTTGTTATCTTTTCATCCTTGTGTAAAGTTAATATTACTTAAAGGGGTCATAGGATGCTACATGCACTTTTACAAGTGGTTTGAACTGAAATGTGTGTTGGCAGTGTGTGTACACAACCACCCTATAATGATAAAAATCCATTGACACAATACATATACTGTTTATAAAGATGATGCATATTATTACTTTTCAGTGGTTTTCTACTGTAACTTGTTCACTTGACTTTCAAGAGCACTTCAATATTTTAGGCACTCTTAGCTAGCCAAAAACATTTAGTCACAATACCTCAAGAATGGCAAGATAAATCATCAACAACCTTGCACACTCCTGGACATGATTTAGTGCCACTAATGCATTGTAAAGCGCTTCGTTTATTTAGTGTGGATGCTGATTACTAGTAAAGGAGGCTATGGAATGTCATAAATAATTTAGCTATCCTAATGTAGTATGCCCTCCAACCGCCAATTAGTGTTTACACATTTGTTTTCCGGCCCATTTTTATGCAGCTGAGGTCCTCCTGGTGAGAGCCGGTGGTACAGTCAAGGGATTTATTTCCAGGACTGACTTTGGAGACCAAGTCCTGGCTAACTTTCCATGATTTGTGAAGAAAATCACGCTCAGCTACTTCCAAGTAAAAGCAGACTCATTTTTAGGATACACAATGAAATAAGTGGGGAAATATAAAGGTGAAGTGCGTTGTTGGTAGGGATGGGTACTGAAACCCAGTATTTAATCGGTCCCGAGGCTAAATTATGAAAGACCGGAGTATCGATAAGCTCTGACGTTAACGGTTCTGCTATCGGTACTGGAGAAATTAAGAAAACACATACTTTTATTATTGCCATATATACATTATCTTGCAAATTCTATCTCACCAGAGTCGCCAGCTGTTTTTATATGCAATAATATTCAAATATTTGTCTATGATGCATTTTTGCTATTCGCAATTCAGAAGCGAGATCGCACTTATGCGGATCGAGGAGCTTCAGCACGCGCAACATGAAAGCCCTGTTTAATTATGATAGAGGAGAGAACTAAACATTCAAACATCTGCTTACACTTTAGGCCTGGGGCTGTTTTATTAAGCTAATTTTACTTTTTTATTTCGATTTTGGCTTCTAAGGATTATAGCCGTGTTTCTTCTAGCGCAACTTCTTTCTCTTCACAGCGGTGCGCATTCGTTTCTCCCTAACACTCAAACTTAAAGTCAGAATCAGCACAATTGGTGGTTGTTGTAAAATGCCGTCTTTACTGTTGCTAAATTGCGGGACATGTTTGATAATAAAACGCTGAAAGCACAATCTGCACAAGAGACGCTGTTCCCCAGGCTGAAATGTGTGCACATGCTCTAAAACGGACAAGCTAATTACACTTTGAGCTTCGGGTGTACGTCCAAACGATCAAATACACATAAAATATGTCAAAATGGCTGGCTTGGAGAGTATTTACTTAAACACAGTTTATGTCTTAAGTGGACGAGAACAGTTGGGAGAAAATCTGATGTGTGTCAATATATTGTCTTAAAGTGACAGACTGGTGCTTGGGCCATCAATGCTAATCAAACATCAAAATGCAAAGAGAAAATCACTCACAGCTCTTAATCTGAATAACATTATAGCTTTAATAAGCATTAATCTATCAATACATACACTGAAAACTATGCAGTGTTCATTTACATTTGATTACTTTTA
>NW_015557079.1:1717440-1718226 GCF_001515605.1 Sinocyclocheilus anshuiensis
GCGCATTCGTTCCTCCCTAAAACCCAAACTTAAAGTCAGAATCAGCACAATCGGTGATTGTTGAAAAAAGGCCGTCTTATACTGTTGCTAAATTGCGGGACATGTTTGATAATAAAACGCTGAAAGCACAATCTGCACAAGAGACGCTGTTCCCCAGGCTGAAATGTGTGCACGTGCTCTAAAACGGACAAGCTGATTACACTTTGAGCTTCGGGTGTACGTCCAAACGATCAAATACACACAAAATATGTCAAAATGGCTGGCTTGGAGAGTATTTACTTAAACACAGTTTATGTTTTAAGTGGAGGAGAACAGTTGGGAGAAAATCCGAGGTGTGTCAATATATTGTCTTAAAGTGACAGACTGGGCTTGGGCCATCAAAATACGAAGAGAAAAGCACTCACAGCTCTTAATCTGAATAACGTTATAGCTTTAATAATCATTAATCTATCAATACATACACTGAAAACTATGCAGTGTTCATTTACATTTGATTACTTTTAAGATTTCTTTTGTAGGCTATTACTTACCTGAACAGTAATGTTAGTAGACCTTCATGGAAAAATGAAAGCACTGTTTATTTCATTTCATTTGTATATTTGTTTTGTTGTATTTGTCAGTTTGTTTTACTTTTGTTTCTTTGTTCATGTTCTTACTGTATCTTATCTTATGTATAAAACACTAAAAATGCATGCACACTGGTGCATTTACAAATTGATGTTTTATATTAATTTAATTAAATATTTATTTTACATTTCAGAAAATAATGCAATGTTAATTCAGCTC
>NW_015557079.1:1718295-1720628 GCF_001515605.1 Sinocyclocheilus anshuiensis
TGTATATATATATTCAAAGCTGTTCACTTTCGAAGAGATCAACAATTATGAATGCTTGGCATGAATATGTCCAAGCACTTAGTGTCACTATCTTTTGTATTTTCTTTCATTTACCTCTTCATTTATATGACATTTATCTCCCTAATATTGAGCACTTCGAGCTTTGTGTGCCACATACCACATCAACCACTTCCTCATCCATCACAAAAAGCATCATCTGCTGAATGGTTTACAAACCGCCTAAATGTAGTCATTATCTCCATTGTTGGGGAGTATAGTGGAAGGGCTGGGCACGCTAGAGATGAGAACACTCCGGCATAATCACACGCTTGGCCGCTGAACCAGAGCAAGCAACAAGGGTGTCTCAGCATCTATCTGTCCCCCATGCTAATTACACTGATATAACAGAGTGTCAGATGTGATTTGGTTTCATCTCTGTTGCGTTAAACACTTTTTTCCCTATAAAGTTATAAATTATACACTTATAAAATGCCTGCACACTGGTGCATTTACAAATTGATGTTTTATATTCATTTCATTAAATATTTATTTTACATTTCAGAATATCATAGGATTGAATTGCATATAAGAGGAATGCATTAGTGTATATATATATATATATATATATATATATGTATATATATATTCAAAGCTGTTCACTTTCGAAGAGATCAACAATTATGAATGCTTGGCATGAATATGTCCAAGCACTTAGTGTCACTATCTTTTGTATTTTCTTTCATTTACCTCTTCATTTATATGACATTTATCTCCCTAATATTGAGCACTTCGAGCTTTGTGTGCCACATACCACATCAACCACTTCCTCATCCATCACAAAAAGCATCATCTGCTGAATGGTTTACAAACCGCCTAAATGTAGTCATTATCTCCATTGTTGGGGAGTATAGTGGAAGGGCTGGGCACGCTAGAGATGAGAACACTCCGGCATAATCACACGCTTGGCCGCTGAACCAGAGCAAGCAACAAGGGTGTCTCAGCATCTATCTGTCCCCCATGCTAATTACACTGATATAACAGAGTGTCAGATGTGATTTGGTTTCATCTCTGTTGCGTTAAACACTTTTTTCCCCACCGGGCTGCTCAGCAGTCTCTCTCTCTCTCTCTCTCTCTCTCCCTCTCTCTCTCTCTGTCTCTCTCACACACACACGGACTGGCAGTGACAGTCTATGCTCCGAGGTAAATTAAAAAACTCTGCTATGATATCAAATACACATCTCTTTGAAATCACTTTAAAATGTGGTGCTATCAGATACATGTGGAAGGAAATGGTGCTCTGGAAGATGTTATAATGCAGTGAGGGGTTAAATTAGGCTGCACAATAAAGTTGTGAGTGTATGTCCATCTGTGTATTATTATTATTATTATTATTATTATTAACAATTATTTTTTCCAGGTTTTGACAGAAAATGTGTGTGTGTGTGTATTACGGATATATATATATATATATATATATATATATATATATATTTATATATAATTATTATTCACTAATCAGTTAATTTTTAATGTTTGGTTGGCTCCTTTATTTATTTACTTTGTTTTCCCTATGTGCGTGTATGTGTTGTTTTCTTGTAGCCTGTCTGTTGTGTTGTGTGATGGAAAAATCCCAGATTAAGACGAGAATTGGATAAAGTGTAAAAATGTAGGTCAGATACAGTACATATCGCATTTAGAACTATTTGAAAGTTTTGCTGAAACATTCAATCTCACAAATGCATGCTTGTAAATGGCAAAACAACAAGATCTGGGCAGCGCCAGATGCCTGTTAAAGAAAATGGAATTGGTTGAGAACGTAAATGCGGCCAAAGAGTTCATCCGGACCATGGTTGTGGCCTCTCTCAGGGAGAGTATGTGTGTGCCCTGAAAGTGTCTCTCCCACACACTTTAATCAGGGGAAAAGACAGATGAATAAGACATGACCGTAGACGGGCTACACACTCACAGTCAGCTCGAGAGAGTATTCATGTGTGTGTGTGTTTTGTGTTCATTTGCAGCTTCTTGTGATGTAGACTAATACTGACAGATTCCTCCCTAGAACCAGCGGTCTATCCGCACTCTGTCTAATTAAAACTAATCTGCTAGCTTATCTTCACTGGCTAAAATCAAAATATGCTACATTAACATTATTACTGTTTTCGACAGCTTCACTGTTGACTCCCTGGCAAGTCTCATTCTTTACTGGCCCAGCCCTCTACAAACACCTTGGCAATTGAATCGCCATTGGCTAGTAAATTTTTTTGTTTACTCGCCAGACTGATAAATATATACATACACGTATACATATATACACACATATACACACACACATA
>NW_015557079.1:1721058-1728992 GCF_001515605.1 Sinocyclocheilus anshuiensis
CCAGCCAATGAGATTGTCGTTTGCGCATTAGTTCCGCCCACTACCGAAGAAAGCGGTAGTTCTTAAAAGCGGAAGAATTCCAAAGGAACTCCGTTATTTTGACAGGAAAATACAACAAAGAATATCGTTTACATGTAGCGCGCATAGGTAGCGCGTCAATTCTCTTTCTCCCTCTCTCGCTGCGTGTGAGAGACAAAGCGACGGCGGATCGTGTGCCTTCACACTAGAGTTTACGGTACGTTAAATACAGGTGCGCTGCACATCCATTCAGATGAACTGAAAAACAGAACAGATCACTTGACGGAGAGTGAAACTCTGAAGTGCTCAGTCAGAGAGTGTTCGACGAGTGAAAATATATCTGAGCTAAACTTATACTTAGCCTCCAACTCACACACTGGCGAGTAAAATCTGAGAATTTATTAGCCATTGGCTAATATTAGTCATCATTTAGTCGCCAGAGTGAAGATTTAGTCGCATATGCGAGTGATTTACTCGCAATGTAGAGGGTTGTGGCCCAAAACACTGCATACAAAACAAGTTGAGTGTATGGTTTCTCTTATTCAGAAGGATTATGTGTATAATTTGCTGATGTGATAGTTTGCTGGATCTGGCCAATGTTTTCTTTGTATGCATAGAGAGAAAAAAAGAGACGCTTTGTCAAGGAATATCGGATTATGCATTTAAATAAATTATACTCAAACTGAGGTGCATTCTACAAAATAAGTTTGCCCGTTACATATGCACTGTAAATACAATGTTGGATGGACAATGAATAGCCAATGCCAACTTTTACAGTGCATTACAGTGTGTTACAGTCAAATAAGTATCTTATTGCTCACCAAAGTTGATCAAAAATACAATAATATAAAAAAATCAAACATTATTACAATTTAAAATGTTGTCTATTTTAATATATTTTAAAATGTAATTTATTCCTGTGATGGCAAAGCTGAATTTGCAGCATCATTACTCCAGTCTTCAGTTTCACATGATGTTTCAGAAATCATTCTAATATGCTGATTTGCTGCTAAAGAAACATTTCTTATTATTATCAATGTTGAAAACTGATTTGCTGCTTATGTTCTTGTGGAAACTGATACATTTGTTCAGGATTCTTTGATTAATGGAAAGTTAAAAAGAACAGCATTTATTTGAAATAAAAATATCAGTCAATATCATAAATATCAGTGCATATTAATGCATCCTTGCTGGAAAAAGGGCACACACTTTAAAATATGAAGCGTTTTCATATATATATATATATATATATATATATATATATATATATATGCGCGCACACACACACACACACACATATATACATATATATATATATAAATAATTTAGTTTTCATATGTATAATTTAGCTTGAGATGCAAAAGTTTATCAAAGTGTAAAAGGCATTTGTTTCATAGAATGACATATTTGATCTTGCTAAAACAACACTGTGAGGCAAAGTGTGAAGCATAAAAGTGTTTATCTGTCAATAGTGCTCGGTGTTGAACTTCGTTTTAACATTTAATGCTTTTGTAACCGATTTGGAAGTCCTAATGGAGACTGAAGAGGAGCTGAATAGAAAATGTAGATGAATTTTTAAAGGCTCTTGTTCTTTAAAAGTCTCTGTATATGTGGGCTTAGGCGTCTGCAGATGCCAGTGAAAACAGGCTGAGTTTAAGAGTTCAGCAGAGCAGAATCTTGTGGTGGGGTTCAGGCACTTATCTGAGTTTTGAGCCATGTCAGGGTCTAAAAGAAGAGCTCTGTGTACTGTAGTGTGGTCGTTCTGTATTTTATGAAATGTATTTGGTAAAGATTCTAGAACTGTGTCAAAAGATTGCTAAGTGGAGCTATCACTATGGCAACACTGGCCTCTGTAGATTTTGCAACCAAGAATCGATATCTCTTAATTAATTTTATTCTGTCTTTGACCTATACTGTACATCCAATTAACTTGTCTATATGCTTGTGTTTATGGTGTCGCGCACTCTGGATTTTTTAGCCTCTGTGTTTAGTCTTACTAAACAAGATCAGTGGGTGTTACAGTACTCACAACTTTTATCTAACATTTTTATGCAGAATTCAAATCTATAACACATATGCTCAGCTCTAGGTCATCACTGTGCAACAAAAAATAAAAATAAAAAACCCTTATGATAACATTGACACTGAAATTAATATGCTGAATCACTTTTCTTCCCTGTATTAATGTAGCAGCTTTTGAAGCAGGAATTTGTGTGTGATACGGCAAAGCTTTTAACAGCCAGAAAGGTTTTGACCACAGCCTGGAAACGCAACAGTTGACAGCTGTTGGAGGTTTTGGAGATAGGCCAGGGCGTGGATTACAGCAGGGCTCTTCTGAATGATTTTGGCTTGAATAGAATGGAACCCTTGAATAGTCAGGCCAAATGTATATGTATAGTGCTTTTCAAAATACATATTGAATCTAAGCAGCTATACAGAAATGAATGATGTTAATATTTGTTATACCTTAATGCCTAAATGTCCACATTTTGCAGTTTAGAACTTGATAAGAGTTTTCATATGGTGTAGATATAAACTTTTGTAGATCTTAGGTCGTAGATCTGAATACATCGGAGGTTGATGACTCTGAAGCTCACGATCATGTGAATTAGATGTTAAAGAATTAGATAAGTGGCAGGTGGGAGTTATAATTAAGATGGAACACGCACTCTAATTCTAGAGAGCGTTTAATTGGCTACAAATTCTATTAAAATTGTCATCAATATTTTCGTATGTTTTTTTTTTAATGAGATTAAATATGTATTATTATGGAGGATACTGGTATATTGAGGGCCTCAAAGCTAACAGACCTGGACTAAAAGCTTGATTTATTTATTTGGTTGTTTGTTTGTTTTAATTTGACGGGGTTACAAAATTTGTAAAACTTGAAATTATATTTTTGGACTTATTATGAACTGTTTATTGGTTAACATCATTCTAAAGGGAAAACAAATGTTTATCAAAATCTTTCACAGAAATGTAACTTTCCATTCTGAAGTGACTTTGGTTCCAAGTCCTTGTATTTTTCAACCCCTTGTCTCCAACAAGACAGTTTTCACTGTCCATACAATTAGTGGTCGACTGATATATATTGGTCAATTTTTGGTATTTTTTCAATTATTGGCATCGACAGATAAGCTTTTTTGTTTGTCTGCTGTGTTGGAAGTCAAACTTTTATTTTGACAGCGATGAGAACACCAGCGACTTTGCAATGGAGCTCCCATTGTCCATCTTCATTAGATTACTTTCTCTTTTTAACAGTTCTGTCTATTAAATTAATAGACAGAAGTGTTAAACCAAAAAGTAAAAGTACGGCAAAGTTTTTTTTTCTGGTTCTCATGAGAGCAGCTGGATATTTGGTTTGGAGTTGGGTATAACATGTTACACAGTAACTGTATTCTAATTACTTTTCCTGATAACACAGTAATGTAATGAGTTATATTTGAACACATTTATGTCATTTGATTACAGTTACTAATGTCAATACAATTGTTACTTAAGTTACAAATGCAGTGTTAAGAAAAAAAACAAGTAAAATGCATTTTAAAATCATGTTTTGAGTGTCAGTATGCCCTTTAATAAATCACCGGAGAATGCAAGCTAAAATGCAGACAAGTCATACAACATTATAGATGCAATGAAAGGTTGCCTATCATATTTCAAAAATGTTGCACTCGATTTCACATATTTTAGTCTGGCATTATAGTTTGGGAAAAGTTCAACTAGTAAATGTGTACAAGTTTTTGTCACAATAACACTAATATAAGTAATAATAAATGATTAATCCGAATGAGATTCTCTGCTGAATTTAAGTTCTTCTTCTGAGGTAAATACAAGGCTTATTCCTCGCAGTGCGTCTTCTTCCAAAGATGAAAAGTAGCCTACTTGATGAATCGTAACGTTTTGTTTACGGAAGTGATGTGGCCGTTTACATGTTTGCGTGTCTCACGTGGATGATTATCGTATAGAGCGTGATGCACGTGGGCGTGATCACTTTACAGATAATGAGCTCAGACGGGAAAGACTGTGCCTCGTGTTGGTTTCAAACGGATTACTTTATCAGAGAACGTTTGTTTTCGACATGACTGACTTCATTTTAAAAATAGACACTTCAAGTGTTCTTATTTCTCATGTCTGTGTGTCAAGTATTCGCTGAGTTTTCGTTCATTTTAGTGACGCATTTCAGAAAGATGTTTCAGAAGCACACCCTATTTGTTTTCTTTATTTTACAAAAGCACAATGTTTTGTTGATATTGCAAGTGTATACAAATAAAAGTAGACCTTTTATAGTTTCAAATGATGTATTGCTCTTATCTGATCAGATACTCTTATCTGAAGTTCTTTTTGCTGTTATCAGGAAAAAATGCAAGTGAATATTCAAGTTGCTGTTTTGACACTTATGTAATTTTTCAGTCAATATTCAATTACTGAAAGAACTATGAGTTTCACTTTGTAGTGTATGTGTTTAGGTTTGATAACTTGAAAAGTAAAGTAAACTTGAAAGTGACTTGAAAGTAAAGCAATTAGTAATCTGATTACTTTGGAGTAATCAGTAATGTAATCAAATTGCAATTTTAAAGTAATTAGTAATTTGTAGTGGATTACTTTTTTTTTTTGAGTAGCTTACCCAACACTGCTGGTCATATATACAAGTGTTTTAAAGGGGTCATATGATGCGATTTCAATTTGTCCTTTCACTTTGGAGTGTTACAAGCTCTTGGTGCATAAAGAAGATCTGTAAAGTTGCAAAGACTAAAGTCTCAAACATATTTTAGTCTGGCATTATAGTTTGGGAAAAGTTCAACTAGTAAATGTGTACAAGTTTTTGTCACAATAACACTAATATAAGTAATAATAAATGATTAATCCGAATGAGATTCTCTGCTGAATTTAAGTTCTTCTTCTGAGGTAAATACAAGGCTTATTCCTCGCAGTGCGTCTTCTTCCAAAGATGAAAAGTAGCCTACTTGATGAATCGTAACGTTTTGTTTACGGAAGTGATGTGGCCGTTTACATGTTTGCGTGTCTCACGTGGATGATTATCGTATAGAGCGTGATGCACGTGGGCGTGATCACTTTACAGATAATGAGCTCAGACGGGAAAGACTGTGCCTCGTGTTGGTTTCAAACGGATTACTTTATCAGAGAACGTTTGTTTTCGACATGACTGACTTCATTTTAAAAATAGACACTTCAAGTGTTCTTATTTCTCATGTCTGTGTGTCAAGTATTCGCTGAGTTTTCGTTCATTTTAGTGACGCATTTCAGAAAGATGTTTCAGAAGCACACCCTATTTGTTTTCTTTATTTTACAAAAGCACAATGTTTTGTTGATATTGCAAGTGTATACAAATAAAAGTAGACCTTTTATAGTTTCAAATGATGTATTGCTCTTATCTGATCAGATACTCTTATCTGAAGTTCTTTTTGCTGTTATCAGGAAAAAATGCAAGTGAATATTCAAGTTGCTGTTTTGACACTTATGTAATTTTTCAGTCAATATTCAATTACTGAAAGAACTATGAGTTTCACTTTGTAGTGTATGTGTTTAGGTTTGATAACTTGAAAAGTAAAGTAAACTTGAAAGTGACTTGAAAGTAAAGCAATTAGTAATCTGATTACTTTGGAGTAATCAGTAATGTAATCAAATTGCAATTTTAAAGTAATTAGTAATTTGTAGTGGATTACTTTTTTTTTTTGAGTAACTTACCCAACACTGGTGCTCACACTGCACATAGTGTGACCCATTAAATATAACTATATAAAAATAAAAGAATTAATAATAGTAAAAATAGTATTATTGCACTTTATTCAATGAGGTTATTAATTCAAAATAAAATAATAAATAACATAATAAATGAAGTGTAATAATACTATTATATTTTAAAATAAAAAACTACTAAATAAAAATAAAATTATTTTAATAGTATACTTAAAAATACAGTGCTAATATTTACATTTTTATTTTCATTTCAGTTAGTCGATTAGAAACCGTGATTGGGTTAACAGCTGTCAACCATGTTGGTACACAAATGAGCGATCTGAACTTTTTATATAATATATATATATATATCTATTAAATATATTTTATTTTGGTCAGGCATGTGCACCGCTTATGTGCACCCCTGATTATAGCATTTGCTTTCTATTATTAATAATAGAAAGGCAAACACTATACTTTCTCATCACTTTCAACATTCAGCAAATATTTATTCAAATTAATTCTAATTTCGTAAATAATATGTAAAAAAATATACATTTCATTTCAGCAATTGTTATGCATGTGCTTTTAATATCTATAAATTAAACAGTTTAATATCATATATATCCACCCTGCTCTCTAAGATATTGGCATCGGCCAGCAAAAAATAAAATAAAATAAAATAAGTATCGGTCAACCACTACAATCATTTCAGGTGGATAAAATCAAGTCCCACCATACATTTTTTGCTGTCCTTAATGTGGGATATTGTGTCAGAAAAATCGTGCACAGACGTCTTTTTGTGTTGCTGACACAATACATTTGTCATTAGTGTCGTTTTATAATGATGACGTGCATGAGGGTTCATTGCACACTCATTTGGCTTATTTCTGGGCACTATTTCAATGACCTGTCCAGTAACAGTAGCAGCAGGGTCTTCATCGAAACAATTTTGCATGCAAGCAGATGGATAAGTACATCAGGTCCTCATATACAATGCGAATGTTTCTCCCTGCAAACAACGGCACCTCACCGACACATTGTGTGACTCGCGGATCCTAATCAACCCGATATAAATAATAAACAAGAGTTAGGGCTTACTATATGTGGTTATTGCCCATCTCTCAGAGTTCGATAAAGCAGGGAGGAAATTGCTTTCAGCCCTTATTACTTGTCTGACTGTCCATGTGCACCTGGAAGTTTCCAATCTCATCTAAACTCTGAGCCTGCAAATTCAAAGAAGAGAGACAGAAAGACAGCGATACAGTGAGAGAGTGTGGAAGAGGAATACATAGACGAATGAAAGAGGTGCCAAAACAAAGATGGAAGCATGAGATGGCAAGAACAAGAGAGAAGAAAGAACTTGTGTTTGCCTAGGCTCTCAAAAGGCCAAGGATAGCAACACACGAGCATGTTTAGATACATGTGTAGATGTGCTTGATTCTTCTGCCAGTTTAACACAGTCGCTGAATAGCGCTATGATTGTTCACCATGGTTGTTGCTATGACGATCCCGAGCACGTTTGCCAAAGGAAAGACTGTGAAAGAGTGAATTAAAAGTGTCTGAACCGTATTTCCTGAGCTCTGTCCAAAACCACATTGCGCTGCAACATGTGAGAAAATTAACAGTGAGAGCTTTGTTGAATGCATGTGGACCAGCTGCTAAAAATTGTATGTATATCCAATATATCCAAATGAATGTGAATGCGTGTGTCTCAATGGCTGTAGTACGCTGTAACATTCCCTGTTTGGCTAACACACTTTTGTCTCTTTACCATCACACTGTTAGTCTCAGTTCTCTGCACTCCTTATCCTTTGAATCCCCCCTGCCTGCTTACATGTGTGTCATCTTGTCCAAATGAGACGGCTGCTGCAGCTTGAAGAGAGATTTGCCGTTCTTATAACAATTTTGTCTAAAAGACACAGCAGGTCGGATCAGTTTGGGAGAACTTTGCACTTCAGATATTGTTCAGTAGTGAACAAGATTTCAAGTTAAATGGTTGAAGAAAAGTGGTTAATTAGAACACATACCGGCCCATTTGCATTTCTGATGCACGCTTGGAAACGGTTCGATATTAATTCTCTGAAGAGCATGTTTTATTTGAGCCTTACCTCACTGTTTGCCTGTCAAGGCCAAGATTAGATGTGTGTCTATCTATCTATCTATCTATCTATCTATATATATATATATATATATATATATATACAGAGATCTGG
>NW_015557079.1:1729442-1730559 GCF_001515605.1 Sinocyclocheilus anshuiensis
ATACAGAGTTCTGGCATGAAACTCTAGATGGCGCAGTCCGATAGGTATAACTCAATCTGATCTAATGACATGATTATCACATGGCACAGCGGATTGGTTCTCTCCTGTATCGGTAGTCAATGAGCTCGCTGCTCAACATTCAAATATATGACTAGTGCTTGCCGTAGCAGTTACAGCTTGCTTCAGAACAGTGAAATTATCATCATGCTCTTCTAATCCATATCACTGTGTGTATTGCGTGGTCTGCCTTGAATTCAAAAATGAGCAACCATAATCAAGTAAAACTATGTGTCATGTTAGCAGTTTGCATTGTATGCAGGAGCAAATAAGCATATTAGCAGCAGCA
This sequence comes from Sinocyclocheilus anshuiensis, assembly GCF_001515605.1. Taxonomy (NCBI): domain Eukaryota; kingdom Metazoa; phylum Chordata; class Actinopteri; order Cypriniformes; family Cyprinidae; genus Sinocyclocheilus; species Sinocyclocheilus anshuiensis. The sequence continues at coordinate 1,729,789 of NW_015557079.1, forward strand.
TTTAGCTTCTGTGTTTATACAGCTGGAGCAAAACGCAGTTTAGAGCATAACAGTAATAGAGCTGTAACAGTTAGTTCCGAGTGAAATGCATTATGGGTAGTGTAGTTCGGAGAAATGTGCTCGTGCAACGTGTGCTGGTCGGGTCGGTAGCCCAGGCACACATAGATAGTAATACATGCAGTTCACATGGCTCTTCGGAACAGCAGCAGTACATATGTCTTGGCAATAGATCCGCTTGTCGGGGGTGTTTTGGCTTGCTTTTGGCTTGTATTGTCCATTTTATATTCTGCTTTTATTTCAGTTCATTCAGGTCAGTGCACCCAGGGGTTTTTGTGCACTGTAACTTCGACAACTTTTATCTGCACGAGAGAGTAAAATGGCATGCATCGGCTAACTTTGTCCGTCTCATCATTGCACGGATATGAATTAACAAGCTGTTACGCTGCCACTGGGACTAATGAAGTGGAGAATGTAACAGCAGTTATCAAATGACTAAATTATGATATTTGCTCAGGTGGGTGCTGGGGTCTTATCTATCGGATTGCAACGTATCTCCATTTTGTTAATTAAACATTACACATAGTGCGCGTCTTATTAGAGTTAAGCCAGTCGGCGTGGTAGCCCAGGCACACATAGCCACAGGCCACTATTGTTAAGCCGGTCGGCGTGGTAGCCAAGGCTCACATAGTCACAGGCCACTAGCGTTAAGCCGGGCGGCGTGGTAGCCCAGGCACACATAGATAGTAATACATGCGGTTCACATGGCTCTTC
>NW_015557079.1:1731250-1735215 GCF_001515605.1 Sinocyclocheilus anshuiensis
GGGGTCTTATCTATCGGATTGCAACGTATATCCATTTTGTTAATTAAACATTACACATAGTGCGTGTCTAAATAGAGTTAAGCCAGTCGGCGTGGTAGCCCAGGCTCACATAGTCATAGCCCACTATTGTTAAGCCGGTCGGCGTGGTAGCCCAGGCTCACAGAGTCATAGGCCACTAGCGTTAAGCCGGTTGGCGTGGTAGCCCAGGCACACATAGATAGTAATACATGCGGTTCTCATGGCTCTTTGGAGCAGCAGCAGTACATATGTCTTATGATATGGAGATAGATCTGCTTGTTGGGGGGTGTTTTGTATTTGTTTTGGCTTGTATTGTCACTTCTATGTCTCCTGCTTTGTGGGGGGTTAATTAATGTGTTATATTTGCAGCAGCAGTATTTCTTACATGCTCACAGCAGCATGTTGTGGATATATTGGCAGTAGCAAGTCTCGGTACTTGCTCTGCCGCAGCAGCAGCAGCAGCGTAGCAGGGTGTTTTGTATTTGTTTTGGCTTGTATTGTCACTTCTATGTCTCCTGCTTTGTGGGGGGTTAATTAATGTGTTATATTTGCAGCAGCAGTATTTCTTACATGCTCACAGCAGCATGTTGTGGATATATTGGCAGTAGCAAGTCTCGGTACTTGCTCTGCCGCAGCAGTGTAGCAGATCTATTCCTCCAAGACCAAATACATTAACATTATCATGTACATTACCATGCCAATCCCTCAGAGAGTTGTCATGACAGAAATGTTTTTTCCATTCAGTGAAAGTGAATATTGATTTTTGTAGTGTTAATTTCAGTTCATTATTTCCACAAACAAATATACCACATGACAAATTGACTACTTGTACGCTGACCGGTTCTGGTCTGGTTTTCGTTATATGGAAGAGAGCAGCTTAACTTTGATTGCCCTTTTTCCACAGAAAAAAAGTTTTATGGGTTTGAAAAAGTGGAAAAAGGGCAGTGTTGGTAACTAACAGTTTTGGTTACCATTGACTTTTACTGAATTGTTTCTTCTTGTATGTTTCACAGAAGAAAGTTGTACAGATTTGGAACAACATGAAGGCAAGTTTTGATGTCAAAATGTACATTTTTTGTTGTCATGTTATCAAGGCTAGAGGTCAATTAATATTTCCTGCCTATGCAAGAGGTAGGCTATAGCAAGACCTGACCTCTTTCAACTCAGATTTAATATATTTTAATGTGAATACCTAGATGGCCCGTCTTATTAGAATACAATGGAAGTGTGCAAGTATGCAAATAGCCAGCTTTATACATTTTTTAAAGCGCATAATGTTCTGCTTTTCTAGTTTAAAGTTCATATTACCACTTATTATTCCGTGCTGAGGATACCACCTTTGATTTCACTGGAAACCATTAAATTTGTAATTTTTTACCCTCCCTTCTTATTCATTTTAATTTGAGCATATTACAGAACAATTGGCCATTTTTTTGCTGTTCACAGTATAGGTGACTTCATTTAGCAAACATTGGATACTGAGCTTAAGTTTGAGAAATATAAGCATATTTACGTAGTATCTGCAATCACAATGTTAATTGTATATAAAAAGCTGTTTGCTTTGCTAGTCAGGTTGCACCTTGATTTTTACAATAAATTGGAAAAATTGTTATTTACCCACCCTTTTCTACATAGGAACATAAAAGGAGATATCAGAATGGTCAAAACTGCTGTTTTCCATACATTTATTATGTGTGTCCATGTTGGTTATAGTTATGACTAGGGAACCAGGACTTCCAAAGACCTTTAGACCTTTCTTTATGTGAGTGTGAAAATATGTTTGTTTTTCACTTTTGAGCAGAGGTTGAGCCTGAGCTGAGCTGAAACGAAGCATCTCTGTATCTCCAGTGGTGGAGAGTTCATATTATGTGAGTGTGACTGGCACAAGAGGTTAGATCTGGTATTTATTTTCGGTTTGGACATTTGTGTGTGTCTCTGTGTTATGTACATGCCAATGAGCCAAAAGATGACCTCTTGAGCTCTCGTGGCTCATTGCACATAACATAGACACACAAATACACACAGGTGGTTCTTCATTCGCAACCTTTCTTACATACACAACTTTTTTTTTCATTCTATTTACACTACTATTCAATTACTATTCAAGTACTATTAATTACTATTCAAGTTCAGGGACAGTAATATTTTTTTTAAATAAATTAATATTTTTATTCGGTAAGAATGCATTCAATTGATCAAAAGTAACAGTGAAGACATTTATAATTTTACAAAAGGTTTATATTTCAAATAAATGCAGTTCTTTTGAACTTTATATTTATTAAAGAATCCTGTAAAAAAAAAATGTATCATGGTTTCCACAAAAATATTAAGCAATACAACTATATTTAACACTGATAAAGAAATGTTTCTCGAACAGTCTGCCATCACAGGAATTAAACTGATTGCACTATATTTTATGTATAATCGTTTTCTTAAATTCATTTTAAACCTCTTAAATAAATTTTTTTAATCATTTTCAAAGTTTTTAAATTCCTTGTTTTATTGTTGTGATTATTTTTTTCTTTTCTTTTATGTAAAGCACTTTGAATTACCATTGTGTATGAAATGTGCTATACAAATAAACTTGCCTTGCCTTGGTGTAAATAAAAAATTATGGACCTCTTTTATTTTATTTTATTTTACTAAAAGAAACTAACCCTTAATTTTGTAGATTTAATTACAGGTAAAATAAATATTTAAGTTAATTCAGTGATGCGATTGTTTCTACCAATAGTACTGTATATGACATGTTGCTGAATGAAAAGCAATAAATTAAATATACTGTAAATATACTGTATCTATCATCAAATATATATTCCTGCAGGTAAAATATGATGTATAAGGATGACAATCGAAGGACAATGTACATGATATAACTTGCAGGGGTTGGAATACAGCATTCTGCAGTATTTCCGTGATTTTGTGTCTTTTACTTATTCTCATATTATTTGCCTAACTTTCCTCACATTCTCAAAGAGCAGAACTGTAAGTGAGAGAGATTACAAGTTGTTACTCACAGTGCGCTTGTTAAAACTACGATGGGAAAGGGAGTCGTTATTATTTCTCGACCTGTTCAGGATGCTCTAACAAACACGCTCGTTGAGTCTTCTTGGGAGGATTTTTTTTTTTTTTGTGTGTGGTAGCCCACAGACACATCCTGAGGCATTAGCTTACATGCTCACTAGGGGGAGTGTGCAGCTTGGAGCTGAACAGCCAGACGCATTGTGCAGCCGTGTATGTGTTCTCATATCTCATTAAGAAGAGTTGTGATGGTCCTTTTTTTGCAGGCGTCCCATTTTCTACACCCGCTGAGCTGTTAAAATGGCCTCTTTTCTGATGGCGTCGCTTGGGCTGCTTTTCTCTTACATGCTCCTTAGACCGGTTTTCAAGGCAAGTAAAAAGTCAGCCGGTGCTGGTGGAGTGAAAGTTTGAGTTCTGTGCTGTGCTTTCACAAGAAGAAAGACATTTAGCTGAGCTCCCCATAATCACAAGGTTTATAGGAAATGCAGAGAGAAAGAAGCAACATGTGGCAAGGCTCAGAATGCAGACAACTACTACAGATTTAGTCGGTTCAAAGCTTTTATGTCTAGCACCACATACACCAGAAATGGCAACAAAACAATAACCACAGCAAAGCATTCTGGGAGCGGATGGCAATTTTGGCTCTTTAGTGGTGACGCTCGTGGCTTGAGGTTCTTTCGCTGTCTTCAATTGGTACGTTGTAATATGCTTCATTAGAATTTATCACACAAATTGAGTTCAGCGTCACCGCATTTTACCACAGCGGCCCTGTTTCATGTCGGCCAGTCAAGACGAGTGGCTTGACAAAAAATCCAACCTAGACAGGACACAGCGAGACGTTTGTTTCAGAAATGTCAGTTCCCTTTCAGTCGGTCACTCCCGACGTCACGTCGGCTGACCGACGAAATTGGGATCTCGCTTAGAGA
>NW_015557079.1:1735505-1747788 GCF_001515605.1 Sinocyclocheilus anshuiensis
TGTACCACCGCTGAGCGGCCGGGTCACCGGCTCGGCTCCTCAGCGAAAACCTGAATATGCGTTGCATCTGCTGCCTACTTATACTCACGCTGTGATCAGCAGCAGCTGGATGCAATAATCGCATGCCAATGTGCATTGGCTCGTTTAGTTTACACTCGAAGTGGATTGGTCTCTCTAAGCGAGATCCCAATTTCGTCGGTCAGCCGACGTGACGTCTCCGTTCCCTCCTTCAGGGAACGAGGGTTACATACGTAACCGAGACGTTCTTCTGTGTCACTGTCGGCGCTGATGCAACAAATGCAATATTCATGAGCTTCCCCGGCACTCGAACAATCCTGAGTTGTCAACATGGTCTCAAAGGCCACTGGGCTGTTTGATCCCCCTCCCTCCCATGGCATGGGATATGACAGACTTAAGGGCTAGAGAAAGACAGGTTAACCAATTCCTGACCCTCAGAAAGTGCTTCAGTGACAAAACTGACTGGTATCACTCTGTTTTAAGAGGTACTGCTATTCCTGCTGAAAAACTAGCTCAAAGCCAGGATGAATTTCAATGGATAGTGCTGGTTTGGTGCTGAAGAAGCCTCTGATACTGTCCCATGTTGGGGCCCAGCATCCGAAACACACCATATGTTGGTGTCCAGAAAAGCTGGTCTTTTAAACAGGGATCTACTATAAATTTTTTTGTAATTTTAAAACCGCCCTGTGGTGCATATCAAGTTTTTAACAATGTTTACATGTCTATCTGGTGTTTCTAATATGCTTAAAGGGGTCATCAGATGTAAAATTAATTTTTACATGTTGCTTGTACATAAATGTGTGTTGGCAGTGGTGGTCCGTGTTGTCGTATCATGTGTCGATTATTGCCAGAGAGATTGTCAAAAGCATCAAATATTGGCAATATTAAGAGGATTTAGCATTTCCAATTAATGTAGGCATGTTACATTCTTCTTAGGACTATTATTAATATTAGGTTACTTTTATTATTAAATTACAATTAATTTGCCCTGCAATAATTTCATAGCGCATCACCGCATGACGCGCTGTGAGGATAATAAAAGATTAGGCTATTAGCATACTTCTCACTGAAAATGTTTTAAAAAGTTTTTTTTTTTTAAACAGGTCTATTCGTTTATACAATGAATTATAGGCCTATAATTAAAATGATTAACACTGCAGTAATCAATGAAAATTAAGAGCAGCTTTAGCCTATTTCATGTACCAATTTTCAAAAACAACCCGTTTAACGCGAAATACGTTTCTTATGTTTTTCACTATGTACGGGCCACAAGAGAAATATTAAGGGAATAATTTAAGACAGTTATATACCCTTATCAGCATATATTGACATAGATTAGTCTCTCGTCGTCTCAGAGAATGTGCCGTTAATGCAGCGTTAGGAAGCTCCGTCATTTTTTTTTTTTACTTTCACTTTCTCTTTAGTGAATTGACTGAGGTTAAGACGTTCACTGGCATAACTATTGCACGTTGGTTGTGTGATATCCATTGGCTCACCTTCATGGTTTAAACCAGAACTATTTCCAATATTGCTGCTCACCATCCCCCACCCCCGGACAGGGGCCTCGCATTGCGGTTCGCTGCATAGTGGCCTATGTATATTTTCCGCTGCGCCACTGCAACCCGCCATTTTTTTGACACAGGAGCAGGTGTAGACAAGAATGCCTCCTAAGCGATTGAGGTGTTTTGTTGTTGGATGTAATAATGAACATAGCAGTCATCATTTACTCCCGACATCTGAGCTGTTGAAGACGCAGTGGATTACGTTTGTTTTTGAAGAGAATGCGCCCCCGATCTACATTAATGCGTCTATGTTTGCTCGAATCATTCGTGATCCAGCTTCACCTACAGAAGTGAAATATTAAGGGAATAATTTAAGACAGTTATATACCCTTATCAGCATATATTGACATAGATTAGTCTCTCGTCGTCTCAGAGAATGTGCCGTTAATGCAGCGTTAGGAAGCTCCGTCATTTTTTTTTTTTACTTTCACTTTCTCTTTAGTGAATTGACTGAGGTTAAGACGTTCACTGGCATAACTATTGCACGTTGGTTGTGTGATATCCATTGGCTCACCTTCATGGTTTAAACCAGAACTATTTCCAATATTGCTGCTCACCATCCCCCACCCCCGGACAGGGGCCTCGCATTGCGGTTCGCTGCATAGTGGCCTATGTATATTTTCCGCTGCGCCACTGCAACCCGCCATTTTTTTGACACAGGAGCAGGTGTAGACAAGAATGCCTCCTAAGCGATTGAGGTGTTTTGTTGTTGGATGTAATAATGAACATAGCAGTCATCATTTACTCCCGACATCTGAACCACTGAAGACGCAGTGGATTACTTTTGTTTTTGAAGGGAATGCGCCCCCCCCAATCTACCTAAATGCATCTATGTTCGCACGAATCATTCGTGATCCAGCTTCACCTACAGAAGAAGTGAGTATAAGGTTTTTTTTATGAATCTTTGCATATCGCCTTTTCTAATAATGTGCTAGTTAGCAAGTTCCGCAGCCAAATGTGGCTAAAGTTTACAGTCTCATGAGAACGGCTCGTCACCCCACGGAAGAGAGGGGCAGGGTGAGCAGAGCTCATTAGCATTTAAAGGGACATGCACCAAAACAGGTCGCTGTGAACAGAGCTGTTTATGACAAGTTAAAAAGGGTGTTGTTTTACACTACCATTGAGAATGGGAATCCGATGACCCCTTTAAAGGCAAACCATGTGCAGATTCATTATAGTCAACACCATTGCTAAAACAATTCTCCTTAAAACTGCAGTGTATCAAAGATTATGGAAGCCTGTTTCCCTTACTGAATAAAAATAAAAAAGTTTACGTCTTGCAATTCTGACTTTCTTTCTTTGAATTGCATAATACAAACTCACATTTCTCAGAATTGTGAGATTTTAACTCGCAATTGCGAGTTATAAAGTCAGAATAGCGAGATATAAACTCGCAATTGTGAGAAATTAAAAAATTCTGACTTTTTTCTCAAATGTGAGTTTATATCTTGCAATTCTGACATTTTCTTGCAAATACATGTTTGCATCTCGCAATTCTGACTTTTTTCTCACAATTCTGACTTTTCTCACACATTCGAGTTTGTATCTCGCAATTCTAACTTTATTTCTCACAAATGCAAGTTTGTATATCGCGATTCTGACATTTTTCTTGCAAATGCGAGTTTGTATTTTGCAATTCTGACTTTTTTCTCACAATTTCGAGATATAAACTCACAATTGAGAGTTATAAAGTCCCAATTCTGAGGGGGAATAGAGACTGATATGTTCTCAGAATTGCGAGTTTAGGCTATATCTCACAATTCTGAGAAAAAAAGTCAGAATTGCGAGATATAAACTCGGAATTGCGAGAAAAAAGTCAGAATTGTGAGATAAAAAGTTGCATTTACGTTTTTTTTAATTCAGTGGCAGATATATGCTTCCATAAAAAAACATGCGTCTCAGAAATGTGGTTTAAAACAGCCTACAATTTCCTGCAATCACAAACAACCAATCCTGTCAACTTGTGAGGAGGGGATTTTCATATCATTAGCTAATGTTCAAAGTGTTTCTGCCTAAGAAAGTAGATTTTTTTGAAGGTATCTGTCTGAGATGGTGAATGGAAACATGGTTTGTGTAACATTAGCAACTCATTATTAGCTGTTTGATAATGTCAAAACCAAGCCAAAGGCTAATGATATCAATTACTGGTATGTGTCTAGTGTTGTAGAGAGCGATGCATAAAATACCATTCTGACACATCAACTTGTAGTCGACCCTGTATAATTCGCTCTTTCTCTTCTTCTGAATCAGTTTCTGGTTCCAACATATATGGTTGCATTAATTCAATATTGCCACATAGCGTTTACTACAGCTGACTGAGTGAAAGTGAAGCAGATAGTCTGAGCTGTTTGACCGAGTGTGGACAGGGACTAATTTACATAATCATGAATATTTAGAATAATCTTAAGTAAAATACTGTTGTATGTTTTTAGAAGAGAAAAAGAACTAGACATCTTCTCATTTAAATTGAAAACCATATATTGCCATTCCAATAATTTTGGATGACAGCTCACATTTCTTTCTTGGCACTTATGTACATTAGCTTTTTTTTTTTTTTTTTACGTCTTATGTTGTTAAATCAACTGTAATGTTCAGTCTTTTAAACTGACCTTTTTTGCATAAAAGTTCTGGCAACCACAGATGCTGTTTTTTTTTTTTTACCGTAAATTTCCCAGATTTTTGCGGAGTACATTTGCCACCTTTCTGTACTGTGTGGTGAATGTCAGAATACATCAGATCAGAAAAAAATGAAGTGAGTGTTGTAAAAATAAAAAAATGTCTCTTTTTTTATAGACAAAGATGTGATCTAGATGTGCACCCAAATCATCAGTAATGCTTCCTCAAAATAGATTATGTAAAAGCTTGATTCAAATATCTTGAATAATGTAAAAATAGTCATATGAGCTACATGTGACCAAATTGCAGGAGTCAGTGTCCTGCTTAATTTTAACTCCAAAATCAAAAGAAAAAAATATATATTGTTTTATACTGTAGCTCAACAGTAGATCAAAGAATTAGCATTGACAAGGCAATGGGTTATATTACCAGAATATGCATGCTGATTTGTTGTTGTTGTTGTAGAATAAAAACATCTGCCAAAAGCATAAATTTAAATATAAATATAAATTATAAATTTAACAGTAGGCCTACCTTTTCCATTTCATTTTTTTTTTATATTGTTTTCCATGTAATGACAGTTGTTTTTTCTGCCCCAGTTCTTATAATCATTATGCAAAAAATTGTATAATGTATCATTTTGAATTAGCAGAAATTTAAGGTATTATAATACATACTGTACTGTCACGATGTGTAAATATGTAAGTTAATTAATATATATATTTTTTTACATTACAAAAATGGGTCATATATTTATATAATTAGAACAAACATTTATTTATTAGTTTAGTTTAGTTTTCAGGGTTACACGTTACCTGGACATGTTTTCATGAGATTGACCTGGTATTGTTGATAGCATCAAATTATTGACTGTGGCCTAAAAAAATGGTAAATTTATTTATTAGTTTAGTTTAGTTTACTTGAGTTTACGTAAGTTTAGTTTAGTTTTCAGGGTTACATGTTACCTGGACATGTTTTCATGAGATTGACCTGGTATTGTTGATAGCATCAAATTATTGACTGTGGCCTAAAAAAATGGTATACGCAATATTTGGTTGCAACTCAAGTACAAACATATATCTTCCCAAATCTCCTGTAACATCAGCCGAATGCACAGATCTGCTGGCTGATAATGTGATCTGTATCTGAAAGGAAATGAACGGCTGTGCCGGGCCGTGCAGGAGAGATCCTGACGAACATATGGAGATTTTGCAAATACACAGGAGCAATGGAGCTATCATTTCCAGCATCGATGCACACAGGCGGCATGGGAGAGCTGATGCAGCCAGCTGGAAAACTCTGATCTGCATACTCCATGTTTGTGCACGTGTACGTGTGAGCCTGTGTTTACACGTAAGCGCATACAGATAAAATCACAGTGTGTTCAGCAAGCATGCAACTACAGAAGTGACCACTCACATGGACTTACCTCTCTCTCCTTCTGTCTCTCAGGCTTCCATGTTTGTTCCAACATCTAGATAATAAGTCCTTTTTGCCTCTAGATGCAACTCAGGTGGAAAATCAATATTTTTATCCAGCTAATCTGTACTGTGTTTTTTTCCCTTTCCATGTGCACTATCTGCACATCTGATCTATCTATAATTACACATGCAAGGCATGACAGTTTTTACAATTTCCTTTTTTCTGCTTTAGTTGGAATACTTCACCATTGACCTATGGAGCATGACAGGGAAGATAGTCTTCCTTCCTCTTTTCTGGCTGTCCAGGTCACATTTCATCCCAAATTCAAAAACCTAAAGAAGGAAGACAAGAAAATAAAGCCTATTAGGAACACATTCCCCCAAGTTCTCGTTGTAATGCATAGAGACATTTTAACAGTAAATCCCCCCAAAATGATGATTCACATTAGTTTTCCATTACTTTTAGTAGAATATTTAAAAAATAAAAATCATCATGATAAACAAACCATGATAAAATGGAAATAATATCATTATTTTGTGCTTTACATTAGTATGAAGTGTTGTGAATATCTTATTGGTCCTAAAATAGACTTATTTTTCTTTAAGCAAAATATAGTATCTTATTTCTCTTTTGATTTTGTGGTGAAATATGACCCAGAGATATTCTTGACAGGTTTCATAAGACATAAGACGTTATGTCTGAGGATTTGTGAAGGACATAGTTTAGGAAATCTCAGTTATGCGGATCACTCTATAGACTATAAGGTCAGAGTTTTAAAGTTGTGCTCTATATGCTGATCAAGAGTCGGCTCTCCTAAACAAATCTTCTAGTTTGCCATAATACTGCTGTCTGACCAATTTGTACTGCTTTTTCCCTTTTTAAAATTAATTATCCATTTATTCATTTATTATAAGGCTTTTAGTGACTTAAGTCTTCAATTTTGTTGTCGTTGTTGAATTTTATTCCCTTTTTGTTTTATATCTCACACACTTTCACAGAACTTTCATTGTGATTTATGATGATTTATGACTGATTACGAAGCAGAGCAAATTTGACAAAGCCTCAGCATAAACCTGCACCATGAAAACCAGGTTTTTGTGTTTTGTTAGTGAAGCCCATTAGTCCTATTGTAAACCCATTTTGGTGTGCATATCACTTCAAAACATCAGCTTTACTAAAGCTAAAGTACATAGACTCCAAAATAATAAAGGTTTCAAAAGGCGGTTTTCAAAGCAATGCCATAGAACAGTGGTTCCCAATCCTGGTCCTAGAGAACCCCAAACACTGCACGTTTTTGGTGTCTCTCTTATCTGACACTCACATTTGAGGTCTTGGAGTCTTCACTAATGAGCTGATGAGTTGAATCAGGTGTGTTTAAATAGGGAGACATCTAAAATGTGCAGTGTTGGGGGTTCTCCAGGACCAGGATTGGGAACCACTGCCATAGAAGAACCATTTCATGCCATTTTAGGTTCCTCCAACAAACTTACAGTGAACAGATCTTAAAAGAACTGTTGAGGCCAGATTTACTAAACATAGCAAATTAGTGCGAGAGCGCAATTCCAAAACAGTGCCGATGGGTGTGGAAATTTCAGTGGGTGATTTACTGACAGCGCGCAAATGAAAGAACACAGACGCAACACAGGGTGTCTGCGGGTCCTTAAAAAGTCTTAAAATGTCTTAAATAATGTTTTCCTATAAGGCCTTAAAAAGTCTTAAAATGTCTTAAATTCGGATTCGATGGGTCTTGAATATTTTTGGTCACATTACCGCTAAAATATCTTAAGTCTGATGGACGTAATGACTGTTTACAATCATTGGACAGATCGAAGATTTTTTCTTCCCCGCGGTAAGTTACTGCGTCATCAGAGAGAATTGCAGTAAGTTAGCAGAATACAGAATACAAGGTCGTGCTGAGGCTCACTCTGTTTGTCTCTCTGTGAGAGTCTTCATAACAAATGATCAGCAGACAATATTCCATACAAAATATAATTTTGTTATGATAACTTTGCCGGCGCTCTCTTCTTGGGGTTCTGTCCTCTCTCTCTCTCTTTCTCTATCTCTAACATTTAACTGTATATGTTTTATCATCCTTCATCAATTTTTGAAAGCATAAGAACATAGTCTTGATTCAACATTAACATTGAAGTGATACAATATAAACACGATACAACAATACAATATAGTCACACAATAGCAATGCTCTCTCACATATTTTGCTATTCTAACTGCGCTTATTTCCGTTGTTGGTATAAGTGGCAGTTGGTGGTAATAGACAAGAAAAGTACAGTCATACCATCTTTCTAATAACGTTTCTTTAGTCCTTCGGCAATCCTGCTGCCTGAACCACTGTAATGAAACCACCCTAACAGTGGTTGTTAAAAGTTCTTCAAGGAACTACCGATGCCAATAAGAAAACGTTTATTTTTAAGAGTGTGTTGGTTAAACTGTGGTTGAGTTTCATTGTTTTCTCATGTCTCAAGTCAGCATGAAATGATGTTCACAACCCATTTTACTTCTGCAATGTGGCATCCTTCTGAGAGAAATAGGATATTCAGTTAGGAAAAAGAAAATGTGAAAACCTGAAAAAAACATGACCTTATATCCAGCGTTAATTGTCTATATAGTGAAAAATAGTTTCAGCAGGTGGTTGGTGGGAAGGGCTTGGTTATATCAGCTGAAGAAGAAAGTTGTTTCATATTTAATTATGAAAACATTTTTTATTTTCTTTGGAGTAACATGCACCAGTCATTCACAATAAGACAGGACATGTCTTTTAAGAAAGCAAATGGCACTTTTTTTTTTTTTGTTGCTAACTTTAAATCTCCTTTTCTGAACATCATGCAGTTTCACTTCTGTATTAGCGACCTTGAGAAGGAACATCTCGTCTTCTGTCCTTCATCACAGAGCGGATGAAATGCTCGTACACCCCACCAAAGCTCTTGGATTTACTTGACAGGTTCAAGTTCTCAGATGTGCAGATGCCTCCTCCTTCAGATACGAAGATGATGATAAATTCAATCATTTTTGTTAGGATGTTTTTTTCCATGCTCAGTTTATAACCCCACCTGGAATACTTGGCACTATTGGGAACCTCATCAAATATATATTTTTAAATATTTTATGTCTCAATCAGGACTTTATGATTACAAGCATGATTCCCTCTTTTGCTTCATTTAAGTGAGCAAAGATGGTCCGATGAACCGTTTGAGCCTTTAGACATGTTTTCATTAAGACTAAAATGAGAATCCAAATAACTCATTTAATTCACATTTCGGGCTTTAATTAAAATGAGACAGACATTTTGAGTCAGCAGAATTAATGTGAATACATGATATTCTGTTGCGCTTTTCAAAGTGCAGCTCTGTGGCAAGATTCTCTCTCTCTTTCTCTCCTGCCAGACCAGATCTAGTCCCTTAGAGAGATATGCACACATCAATTATAACGCTGCATTAAAAGTCAGTCATATGCCATACGCAGCCTCTTAGAGACTGGCCGGTCACTCGCAAATCCTCCTCAGGCACTGATCCAATCAGAATGGGGAAGAACGGGAAAATGTTCCTTGAAATGGGTCATAGAAAGAAAGTTTTCCCTTATGAGCGAGAACAGAGCGCTGGGCAAAAGGGGAGATTCTGGGAAATGTAGAATAGGATGAGGACACACAAGAGAAAAAGCTACCAGGCTGAAAAAAGAACAAGGAAGGTGAAGGGCATTAAATGAGAAAAGCAAAGCAGGAGGTCCGATTCATGTGGAGTGAGATGTGTTGATCTTGTGATCGACCATACATCACATTCTTTCCAACCTGGAAAAAAAAATGAATGAATAAATAAATAAACATTTTATTACTTGAAATCAATGTTAACTTAATGTTAACTATAAACAGTAAATAATAATACATTTTTTTTTTACAAAAAAACAGCAAAATTACAAAAAAGTACACAAAAATTATGAAAAGCAAAATTATTAAAACTGTGGATGCATGTCCATACACACACACACACACATAGGAATATTATGTTATGAATTCAAAACAATTTTAACATGTGAGATTTGAAAACTGATACTTTTGAACATGTCGTCACATATCAGCTTCATATGCATTAGTTTTGTAATTCAGTAGGTTTGCTCGGTAGCTCACACAATATGGCATTGCTCTTGAGAGATGAAGAGCTATGGTACAAACAGCGTGAAACTACGGTTCAACAAAAGAGCTCAAATCCACATAAGGAAGTTAAAATAGCACGGCTGCATCAACAAATGTGTTTTTATATCACTTTTGCATTTGTTAACACTATCGGGTAGGTTTAGGGTTTGGTGTAGGGGATATTTCCAACATGATAGAGCATTAACTTTTAGCGACGCTACTTGAATATTTGAATTATGAACCACCGCAATACGTACCTGAAACAACGTAATACAAACACAGCAATACGTTCCTATATCAACATAACAAATACGTGCCAGGGTCACGTATTGAACCTGCGTTTTAGTGCCACTCACTGGACGTTTCACTTTAAAACTGCAGCGAAACGTGCTGTGAGGTACGTAATAACGTTGCTGCAGAAATGTATTTAGAGGCATGTATTTCGAATGAGGCATGTCGTCACATATCAGCTTCATATGCATGAGTTTTGTAATTCAGTAGGTTTGCTCGGTAGCTCACACAATATGGCATTGCTCTTGAGAGATGAAGAGCTATGGTACAAACAGCGTGAAACTACGGTTCAACAAAAGAGCTCAAATCCACATAAGGAAGTTAAAATAGCACGGCTGCATCAACAAATGTGTTTTTATATCACTTTTGCATTTGTTAACACTATCGGGTAGGTTTAGGGTCGGGTATATTTCCAACACGATAGAGCATTAACCTTTTGCGACAGTTCCCGGATATTTGAATTCTGAACAGCCACAATACGAACCTGAAGCAACGTAATACAAACATAGCAATACATGCCTATATCAACTTAACAAATACGTGCCAAGTTCACGTATTTAACCCGCGTTTTAGCGCCACTCCCTGGACATTTCACTTTGAAACTGCTGCGCAACGTGCAGTAAGCTATGTAATAACGGTGTTGCAGAAATGTATTTAGAGGCACATATTTCGAATGAGCCTGGGTTGGTAGTAACAGTGATTGGAGAGATATGTGGAGTCGTATACTGTATGCTTTGCTATTTTTTTCTATATCACTATGGATGATGACAGCTTAGTATAGCATAGTGCATAGTGGTCAAGTGAACCAAAAGCACAGTTTCTTTAATCAGAAATCCTTCAAAAGCATGTACACTTAATTCATTGCTAACATTGTGACTGCTTTGAATTTGAATCTTTACTTTGACTCTGTAGGTCGTATTCTCTTATCTGAAACACTTAGCTCTTTAAAATGGTAGGTTTCTTTGCTCCGCTGCTGATAGCCCGGCATTAGCTCTGTGAACGTGATCAAGCGGATAGCTGCACTAAGATCCTCGCGGCTGGGCCGTGTTAGCAAGGTTTTGATGACATGCTTATCTGTTGACTCTCGGAGGTTATTGTGGGTGATATAAAGGCCAGGGTGTCCCAGGAGAGATGATGAGGAAGATGAAACTGTGAAGGCTCTCCACCTCTCTAGCTAAAGGTCCTGTGATTTTTCAAAGAGAGCACAAAAATATCACAGCGAGTAAAGAAGCGTAAAATGGCTGTTCAAGTGTTTGCACTCGTGTTCATTTCTCCATCTAAAAGATCATTGATAAGTGAAAATCTGTTTAGTGAAATCTAACGTAACAAGCCCTTGATTACCATTCAGCTTGGTGATTTGTTCCACAGGCATTTTAAATAAACATCAGTACACCTAGCACTTTGAAATTCAAACATATAAGACAAAAAAAGTAAAAGTGGAAGGCAAAATTTTAGGATTTGTAAAAGGCAGCCATAATTTGAAATGAAACCATTTGTATCACATTAAACTATAATGAAATGCAAAACAGAAGCATTTTTGTAACTAATGGTCATATATATATATATATATATATATATATACACACACTATATGTATACAGAATATCAAATTACAAAATACGGGATTCATAAATATAGATATAATTTATTTTATTTTATTTTCCAGCATTTCTAACACTTGCTTGAAAACATTCTTTAGTTTCGTAAGCATGAGTATAATGGAGGTCACAAGAACCAGTAAAACACAACACAGTTAATGTAGTTCACAGCACTTCTCTTTTGAAGGATCTTCCCTAGAGGCATTTCTCATAACAGCAAGTTTTAAACTCATTATGAAGAGATTTTGGGAGAAATTATTTGTGCTCATAAATTTGAGTTCTTGTTAATGGAGGACTTATTATGCTGGGGACAACTGTAATGACTCTGTTATGCCTCTGTGGAAATAAGAGTTATTGTGTTTCAAATCCCTTTAATAAAATTCTGTTGTTTTAAAATAAATAAAATGTTGACATATCAGATGATTCAAAGACAAGAAAATGTTTATTACGTATTCCAGTGAAATATTACATTAGTATTATACTTCAGCTGTAATATGATATATCAGTTAAGTTTGTTAGGCTTATTTAAATGCATTTGCATAGGCTTGAGAAAGGGCTTCAACATCAGTTAAAGTTCAACATCTATCTATCTATCTATCTATCTATCTATCTATCTATCTGTCTGTCTGTCT
>NW_015557079.1:1747876-1759834 GCF_001515605.1 Sinocyclocheilus anshuiensis
AGTATGTGGAAAATAATGTTTTTTGAACCTTAAACCGCATAAACACATTTCATTACACCAAATACACCAAATAATGCTCTTTTTAGCAACATCATATGTTTACGTACTTTAATGAATAAATCAATAAATTAGTAAAAATAAAATCCTTTACATTTTTCCGTGAGAAAAAAGTTTTCCTAGTGCACAGATGACCAATGTCCGAATGAGGGGTTTACAAAAACCTCTAAAAACCTCTGTCTCTCTATCTCTGTCTCTATCTCTATCTCTATCTCTATCTCTATCTCTCTCTCTCTCTCTCTCTCTCTCTCTCTCTCTGTCACATGATCCTTCAGAAATCATTCTAGTATGTTGACTTGGTGTGCAAGGAATCCCTTTCTCCTTTTTTTCTGATCCAACTACTCTTCTCCCTCCTACAACTATCCCTCTCCCAGGCATTATTTCTCTCTCTCTCTAATTCTGTGTTGTTCTGCATCCACAAAACCAATTCAAATAGGTATTTTTTACTCTATGTTGTTGATGTAATGGAAAGAGCTTCAACAGCTGACTATTCCTCCAACTGAGACTGGAATGAGCTATTTCTAAATATTTCAGTGATATGTTACTTAAAAATGCTTAGTTATTACACTATTTTATATACAGAGATATTTTTTCAATACTTTTGAGCTGCTGTTTTTGCAAAAGTAGAAAAAGCAGAAAAATAGCTTTATACTATATTTAAGGTTTGGAACATTAGGTCTTCATTTCTGACATGCTGTGTTTTAAGCATTTGTAAATAAGACTAAAAAGATCCATGATTTTGGTTTTGGGTAAGCTTGTACGAATACAAAATATAAGCATTTTAGAAACATGGTAATTTACTTCATATTGTATGAAAACAAAACAAATTGTGTTAATGGTATGGTCACAGATGGATGTTGTGCTAATTGTGTTTAGAGTTTTGAAAATGTGACTAGAGATTGGACAAAAGGATGTTAGCAATCAAAAAAAAAAAAAACAGTAATGCATGCTTGCTCATGTAAAGTATTGATTGTTTTCAATGATGAATATTTCATAAAAAAATGCCATGACATTCATTTGGATACCTTACAATTAATAATCATAATCTATGTAGTTATTTTTCCGTCTTATACTGAATTTGATAAAACCTGTTTAGCATTAAATCTGTAGCAAAAGCTACACTGAAGAGTAATTTTTGTTTCACTTTTAGTTCACATTTGTCCACTTCAGAGAACTGAACACCATTTAAGCAAACCCTGTAATGAATCAGCATGAACATATAACGTAAGATAAGAATGCATGCAGGTTTACGAAAATAACATTTTCATTTTTTTTTTTTTTTATATTACAACTCATATTTACAGAACATTCTGAGCACAGCACACTCGGCACTTCAAGGGCGTGTTGGTTATGCTTAATATATCCTTTGTTATGTTGCCCAAACAAAATGTACTCTCCGGTGGGAGGGTTCTCTGAGACAGGATGTGCCCCTCAGGGGTTGGATTCTAATGAGACCTAAATAAATATATCAGCACTTCATTAAGTGCACCAGAGACCCCACAGAGATGAAGCCCGTCTCCGCGGCACCATCATCCTCTCTTCTTGCTGTGCTATGATTCATTTAGCTCGAGATTCACCAGTTGGGTATGCACTGCCGGTTCTGGAAATTGTGTTTGATGATATTTTTTTTCCATAACAAAGGTGACAATCAAATATTACTTTACTCCCGTGTGTGAGTGTGAGATAGGCATCAGTCAGCGAGATATGTTGATATAATGCATTTCAAGTGTGAGTATGTAATATAAGAAGAAACATTCTAGCTAATATTTCTCTCAGGAATGGAGAGAATAAATGCATACAGAATGCAAAAATGAATAAGTGTAATAATTCACCATAATATCTGGATATGAACTATCGAGCTGTCAGATTTCATGAATTTTATTGAACACTGAAAATGAGTTGAATGCATAGGGTTTCGGTGCGTATTCTGTGTCAGTACCGTTGTTAAGTATTCATAGTGTGTCTTGTGAACTCCACAAAAGTGCAAAGTGTAGGTAGGTACAACATCAGACAAAGCGTGAAGCCCAGCATCAAACTAATCAGAGATCTCACTGCCTAGACATTCCCTCTTTCTATTAGCGGGCAAAAGAGGCCAATTAGTATTCCTGGCTTGGCACGGGACAAGGCTGGGAACACTTGGCACTGGATCTGACCGAGTGTCTAAAGTCTTTCATTTCAGGCCCATCCTCAGGCCGACTGTGGGAAGCTGTACTAAGGATCAATACACAGGCAGCATCAAGCATTTTCAGTTTCAGCATATGTAACTTTAAACTCAATTATCAAATGCAAAGGGTTCTTATCCACGAACTCTGATCTTTAAAGATATGACTTTAGTATCCTTAAACTTTTAGTTTCTTTAACCCTCATGTTCTGTTTAAGATACGAGAATCCCTGAAGTGCTTTCATTCTGCTTCTGTGAGTTTTACTAATCTTATGACAATGATATACAAAAATTAAACTTTATACTATGGGGCCGTTGAATGCTTGAATCTGATTGGCTGACGAACGTTCTGAGGTGTGCAATTATTTTCACGGCAACGCACTGCGAACGTAGTTCCAGGCAGCTCTCTTGACCGCATTACAGTTCCATATCACTTCGCATAGTTAACTGTAATAACGGAAATTAGCATACAGTACCTATACAGCACACAGGAATTACTGCAATCAAACGTGCTCGCACACGCACACTACGGTCACGCAGTTTGCACAAAAAGGTGTTGTCAGCGCAGCCCTGACGATTTTATCAGTTAGCCTATATAGTGTAGCAACTTAAAGGCTACACATGACATTTCTCACTAGCGAGGTAATAACAGCGCTGTTTAGAGACGCTGCTGCAGAACACTGTTGAGGGACGCACAGAGGGAGCCTAATTCACACAAGCTCTCTCTCTCTCTCTTTCTCTTTCATTCTCTTTCTCTGTGTGTCTCTGTCTCTCTCGCTCTCTTTCTAATAACTTCATTAATAACTGCATTAGAATGCTATCAATGGCTCAAGCCTCCATTACCAGCTTTAAAATGACGTTTTGGAACTAGCAAACGAGGCGTTGGATGAGATGCGGAATAAATAATCCTACTCACAATTTAAGTACAAAAACCGGACGAATCCCTTTAAATATATAATCTGATCGATGTATTGAGGTGTGGTAAACGTAGAATAAGCGGAATAATTGACTCCGGGCCGTTGAATTATTAGAAAAATAATGCACACCCAAGGTGTGGGTAATGATGCATTTTTCTAATAATTCAACGGCCCGGAGTCAGTTATTCCTTACTTAAACTTTTGCTTTAAACATTCTGTGTGAGAAGTATTGCATTATTTATGTTTGGGGCCTCAGAAATTGTAGATGAAACGAATGAATGAATTTTCATTTGCTAAGCTATTTAGTGGAGGTGTGTAAAGCTCATTCATTCATTCATTCATTCATTCATTCATTCAAATGTGGGAGGGTCTTAAATTGGAAGCACATTTTAAATGTATAAATGGGAAAAAAGTACTCAGGCATCAAATACTGTTGTTTACTTTGATTTATTTTATGCTACTGTTTTTACAATCCTGAATAATGATATTGTTTGTAAAAACACTAGAGACCACAAACAAAGTCATTCTCAACAAAACACGAGTGCCTTTCAGTTTATTCTGTGCAGTTTTGTCCATGTTTTATGTAAATTCTCATTAATCAAATATGTCACTTCTCAGTTCACATATTCCTGTTAGCATATGCTGCGGTTTTGGAATATCACACTTCTCTGGATGCGATTTAAAGAGGAAAGTTAATTTGTCGAGTTAATTAAAATGGTCCTTTTAAGGAAATTCAATACACGTCGAAAATGAGGGGGAAAAATGAATAGAAAAAAAGTGGTCCGAGACCACCTGCAGGTTATTGGTCATTAACTGCTGGGCTGCATCGATATTGGCTAATATTGCTCACGGCTTTAACAGGACCTTATGCGCAGGGCCGGCTAGCTGTGGCACTAATGTATTGGCTAAATTATTCTCACAGCCCACAGAAAGGAATGAGGGAGCGCTACAATGTGAACGCAAGTGAAACTGAGCGTGTTTGAAGCTGTTGCTGAAGGGAGGCAACACAGCAGACATTATAGTGAAAGAAAACCACCATTTTTTCTCTTTCAAAGCATCCACCCACATGCCGTGTTTCTCATCTAGGCTGTTTACTCTCTATACCCTGGTTAGTATTGTGCAGTTCAGACCCCCTAATGGCCACATTTTCCTTTCTGTGTCATGTTTATATCAAAAAAACAAAAACAAATGTGCCATTTTATTAATGTCAGTGGCTGTTAAAGGCCCAGAGATGCAGGTGTACTGAAATCATGTTAGCATCACCTCGGTTATGGCCGCTAATAAAGCTTGAAACATATGTGTGAGGGGTAATTCCATAAATGTGCATCTGCTGGTGACTGAACCAGGCCAAAACATTGTCATAAAATTATTTAATAACTAAGTAAGGCAATAATGAGGCATACCATTTCGATTTTAATCACCTCATATAATTACCTCTGAGCTGAAATATAGCGTAAAACCAGTCACAGTCTAAAGCAAATGCCTCATTCATTTACTACATGTGTTGACTCTAACGATGTTGTGCATTTTTTTTTTATATTTGTTATTAGGAAATGTTTGTTGCCATAGAAACTTTTACAACATTTACAAAGGAGAAGGTCAGAACAAGCAGTCCAATGTCATGAAAAAACAAAGCTATTGTAAGATGTGGCGATTTCATTTGAATTTGTCTGAAAACATAAGATTTTTAGAAAGCATGAATGTCGTAAATGTGACCGTCAGTGCAGCAAAAGAAGACTATATGAATGAGAGTGTACAAATTCATAAGAATTAGCCAGCAATTCTCCAAAACATAAATAGTTATGAATTGTCATGCAATATTTTTTTCTAGACCTAATTCTAGTTGGCAAGTAATCATTTTAGAAATAATATTTTAAAATATGGACACCTCAATTTTATTTGTATGCCTAATATGTAGAAAATGCCAAACATTCCTTGTCTCATCACATTTAGTTAGGAATTATACGAATCATGTTAATCAAACCATATTTTCAATTCAAAATGGCCATATTTGAGAAAAAAAGTTGAGTAGTTTTATATCACTGGATATTACCGTGGGTCAGTTAACATTTCTATCGTAAAGCAATTGTCAAATATTGCATGTTACCTCGCTCTCTTTCTATGTTAAAACTGATGCTTCACGCCGGAATTCAAGGTTTGCTTCTGTGAACAGTAAACCCCGCCTACTCTGATTTGATTGGCCATCTCAGTTATTTTGATTAAATCATCGATTAATTCCAATTCAATATTCCAAGTCTGTGTATTTAAGTCAATTTGATTGTAATGATTCACTAGCTGACTGTACATTATCCATTGCTAATAATCATCATTTATCTTACCTTGTCCACCATTTTGTATTTATTAATGCACTGAGCTTGTTGTAATTCATTCTAGAATTGTCTGTGGAAGATATGTGATGCTGCCTTAAAACAGAACGAGGCATCTTTATAACTAAATTTCCTATATTTTGGAATTGCCTTCCCATTGGGAGCGTGCCAGTGTTGCCCTAAAATGCTTCTGTTCAAATATGTGAAATATGTAATACATATGAAATATGTATCTCTCCAGACTCTATAAGGTCTAAACTAGTGAATTTTTAAAGGGGTCATATGATGCGATTTCAAGTTTTCCTTTCTCTTTGGAGTGTTACAAGCTGTTCGTGAATAGATAAGATCCCTAAAGTTGCAAAGACTAAAGTCTCAAACCCAAAGAGATATTCTTTATAAAAGTTAAGACTCGTCCACGCCCTCCTAAAACGTTTTGTCTCGTCGCGCCGTGAAATGGCATCACAGTATGGTAAGGGGCGTAACATTTCCGTCACACGCTTGAGGAATTCGGCCAATCACAATGCACTAGATAGCTGGCCAATCAGAGCACACCTCGCTTTTCAGAATGATGAGCTTTGTAAAAATCAACACGTTTCAGAAAGGCGGGGCATAGAGGAGAAACAATAATGTACAGTATGTGGAAAATAATGTGTTTTTTGAACCTTAAACCGCATAAAAACATTTCATTACACCAAATACACAAAATAATGTTCTTTTTAGCAACGTCATATGACCCCTTTAAGAAGGCCAGAGAATCTTGATGCTAGTCTGAATATGACTGGTGTTAGCTGTACTCATAGAGGTTCCTGTTGTTTCTACCACTGAGAAGTAAACATTGAAAAGTTGCAAAAGCTCTTCATTTGAAGACAAGGGGGCAAGGTGTCCAGTTGAGATTGATCGTCGAGGCCAGATGGGGGTGGACTTGTTTGATGAAGTATTGAATGTAATATGTGACCAGGGGCGGACGCAAGATTTTGATTCCATGGTAGGAGTCAGAGTTGAGACCAACATCATATTTGTTTGTTTTCACAGAGGTGCAAAGACAGATTTTACATGACTGGCAGTGTATATTGATGTTCTACATATAGATTTGGCCACCCGTGTGTATGGATGGGCTATTGAAAATCGTAAAAGATGGGAAGATTGAATTGTGAAAATGTATCCAAAAGATATAATGAAATGCTAAACCAGAGATCAGTAGTTCTGCTACATGCTGATCCCTTCTACAAGACCCCCAGAGCACTCCTTAGACTGTAAAATGCAACGTAAATAGATCTTCCCCCAATTCCGCCTCATAAAAAATACATTTGCAACTATCCTGGCTTTCTTACATCAATTTCGATATAAATTAATAAATATATGTGGTAGAAAAAAGTCTTTATTTGTTCCAGGCACACAGTGTGTAGGCAGTGAAATGGTTTTTGCAGAGATTGGTGTGAATGTGTGCTGCTCAGTTCTGCATAGGTGAACATCATCTTGCTCTTCATCTTTCTTGTCAGCCTTGTCTTCCTCCCAAGGCATGTCCGAGAGGCCTTCCAGTAGCCTTTGCACAGCAATATTATCCTGAATGACAGTCACAATTTACAGTTACTCGGACATGGCAAACTGCAGTCCATCAGATGATTTATTAAGGCTCCTCAAACAAAACCTCTACCTTCCTCCACTCCTCCACAGAGTGCCTGTGGCTATCATTTTAGCCCTTCCGTGGGTCCTTTTGTGGCTCTATTGAACATATTTTTGCAGGTAAATAAAGTGTAAGGGAGGAGTCAGGGCCATGATAGGTTGGAATTTATAATTTAACTTTTATAAAAGCTTGTTTTCGCTATTTTTTTAAAATGTAATTGTGCCTGTTTATCTCATGTTTGACCCTTTTTCTCAGAATTGCCAGAATACTCAGAATTGTGAGAAAATAGTGCCTATTGTTAATTTAATTTAATTTTGTTTTAGTTCTGTGATGAAACTCTTGATGGCACAGACTCAATCTGATATAATCACTATCATTGCATGGCGTAGCTGATTGGTTATTTTTCGCATCAGCCAGTAAGATTGCTGCTCAGCATTCAAATACTTGGCTAGTGCTTGCTGTAGCAGTTGCAGCACGCTTCAGAAACCCTCCATCTTCCCCAGCTCCACCTGTATAATTCTGCTACAGGGTAATTTAATGTATGTTATACATGGGGCTTATTTTATACGTGTTACATGTTCATATATGTTACTTGCTCTGCCACAGGGGCAGAGTAGCAGATCTTTTCCACCAAGGCCAAACACATTAACATTGTCATGTACATTTTTCCAGTGTTAATTTTTGTTTCTATTAATGAAAATTAAATTTAGTGTAGTTATGTTAACTTTAATGACACTAACAGTGAAACTGACCGCAAATATGGGTAAAGGGGGACCTATTTCCTCAACTTTGTCAGGCTGTTAGCAGCAACGGCTTGTTTATAATTCATCCAGATATTGTTTTCTGTGGTGTAATATGTATAATTAAGTGTGCAGTCACATAACATGTATTTCAAGGGCAGACAGCCTTTCTGTGTAGTGTGCATTGTAGTTCTTGGAACTTCCTGTTAAAGAAAGTAATAGCCTACTTTTTAAATTATAGCTTTCAATAATTCATTATTTAATTCATTTTTATTGTTGTTGCTCAACTAATATTGGGGATACATATGATGATTTTATTTATTGAAAGCATTTTTTAACTATAATGAATACAAACCTGCTCTTCCACATTTTATAGACGCTGTCAAATATGACTTTTTTTTTTTATTTAATTGATTAAAGATTAATAATAATAATAATAATTCATAATTTAATTTTAATTTATGCATTTAGCAGACGCATTTATCCAAAGCGACTTACAGTGCATTCAGGCTATACATTTTTTACCAGTATGTGTGTTCCCTGGGTATCAAACCCACGATCTTTTGCGCTGCTAACGCGATGCTCTACCACTGAGCCACAGGAACACTTTAGATATAGACACTTTAGACACAGATTATTTCAAAATCCCCAAAGCAAGATACAATCACTTACATTTACTTTACTTTAATAGAAAAATCTGTTCAATAAGACAAAATACACTCTTTTTTTTTAAGTTTTAATATATTATGTAATGCTGCTTCTCAAGTACAGTAATATATATCTTTCTTCAAGTCTTTTTTGATACTTTACCTGGAAAATTAGACAAAATTACTGATTAAAAATGTTTTTTTTTGCAATGCAATGCAATGCACACCTCTAAACCTGCAGATACACAACATTGTTTGACTGCACTGAGTTGATTTCTACTGTGCAAGTAGACAATATGTTGGTTTGAGAAACATATCTCCACTGTTAATCAATTAAGCCAGTGAGAATGATCTTGATTTCCAACATATACATATACAACTTGAACACAGTCAGAACAGACCTTTCAGGGGGTGAGTTCATTTCTCCTCTTGATTAAAAAGCTCATTACATGTACTTCATTAGTTAGTGTTCCCCTTCACTCTTAAAAATAAAGCTTCCAAAAGGTTTTTATTTTTTTCACAGCAATGCCATAGAAGAACCATTTTTGGTTCCCTAAAGAACCTTTTAGCGAACCGTCACTTTAAAAAATCAAATGTTTTTAATAATCTAAAGACATTAAAAAATAAAAAAATAAAGATTCTGTGGTTGTTAAAGGTTCTTCAGTAAACCAAAATTAAATAAATAAATAAAAAACTACTTGAAAATAGACATGCACAAGCACTAGTTTGCACTGATGAACTTGTTTGTTCATCATGAATGTGTACTATTATTATCAACAACCATTATTTTATATTATATAAAGTCCATCAGGTCTTGAACAGTATAAAAACCTCCAAATTACAGGGACTTAAAAAAAAAAAAGATTACCAGGAAAATGGCTAGATTACCAGGAAAATGTCGCATTGCACTGAGCCTTTCTGAACTTTGTGTCCTCTAATTCTTTTGCACTTTTCAGCCCTTTTTTTATTAAGTGACCTACCCCCTATTCAGGGACATTCTGGATTCTCTCAGTTTTTTTTCTCAGACTTTAATTTCTTCACCAGTCTTGAGCAAAGTATACTATATGTGCCCTCAGCTGAACATCCTGCTCAATTTGTGCCGAAGCTTTGATTCTGTGTTCGGAGGGCATATTCTCTGCCCACTTGTGCATATGTAACCTTATTTCCAACAATTAGTTCCCAGTGGCTGTTTTCATGAGGACAAAATATAGTAATAATGAAAGAGGGGGGAAAAAAACTCATAAGATAACATTCCCCTTAACTCTCTTTCCAGCCTCTCTCCTATTAAAATGTGAATCAGAGCTGCAGGATGTGCTGAATACAGGTTTAAAGCACTCAGTTATCTCTCGAGTTTCTATTTTTCTTCTTTGGACCTCAACTAGTGTCAGATCATAGTTGACTGTTAACGTCAAAACTTTCAGCCTCGTCTCTCTAAAGTCCAAATGCTAGAGGAGCAGCATCAGTGGTGGCATTTAAATAGGCTGAACCTAAATATTTAACCGAGCTGGAGCTTTGTTAGATCGCCTCAGACAAGACCCCTCATTAAATAACAAACTGAGAATTTGACAACGCCAAATTAGGTCTTGTCTGATTCTGAATCTAAATTCTGCTGCTGGTTTCATTTAGTGGGTTTCAGAGCTAGTGGTTCCATGAGACATCGTCCCTTGAAATGAAAACCTATTAGCAGTTGTATTTGCTGATTCTGAAGCACAGTGTTGATAAAAGACTATTGTTAAATGTGACTTTGCTCTAAGGAAATTCTCCAGTGGGAACTGCAATGTTCGCGCATTTCAATTACAGTTTTCTTGCCACCAAAAGAAGCGCTGAAATGATATCACTGGAGTGTTTAGTCAATTTAAGTGGTTCTTTTCAAACTTTCCTCTGTCGGATCACTTATTTCTGGATTGTTTTAAGCTATCCACATACATTCGCCATTAGCAAACTTTTTACTCTTGCAAAACGTCACTTAAGATGCAAGCTTGTGTCTCAGCCCTTAAAATCTGGCACCTACATTGTCACAGAAAACTTTCAAAGATGCTTTTGCAGGCTGACTGCAGTCAAGAGAAACTGATGGCAAAGTCATGTTCCAACATCAGCCATCAAATATACGAATAGTGAGAGACAAGTGGAGGAGCTGTTTTTGTGTTCCAGCATTTCTCACATAAGGCTTCTGATACATTCTGTCAAAAGTGTTGAGAGTTTCAGGGCTCTGCATGCACAAATTTCCGAGCGCTGCTGGTTAATTGGCAGTTCGAATAAGGTCTACCCCACATAGCGAGGACAGCTCAACAGCTGGAGCTTTCAGGGGATAAAGAGGGATTTGGGCTTTTGTTTTATCTCTTTTCACCAGCCTTAGTCCTGTGGGTCATTTTGAACTCTGTGATTGAGGGCGACTGATAGGCCATAATCAGTCAGCGGTGAGTAAAAACTACTTTATAAAGTGGATTTTCAATTAGCGATCAGATGGACCTTTTTAAAAGTCATTGTAAAAAAAAGATATGCACGGTACTTTCCACGAGTAGGATTCAAAACTTTTCAAAAGGATCCAAAAATTAGTTCAAAATGTGCTTTAAGAAACAGTTTTTTTGATTTTCAACTCTTACAACATTTTGGGTCTAAATACATTTTAAAAGACTGATTTGTTTATTATTGTTATTGTTTATTATTATTATTATTATTATTATTATTATACTATTGAGCCTTCAGCTCGTCTGTATTGTTGGATCGACTGTTTCTCATCTTTCTCTTGAAACTATCCGATAGATTCCATACGGGGCTCAGGTCAGGCATGTTGGCTGGCCAATCAAGCACAGTAATATCATGGTCAGCAAACCACTTGGAAGTGGTTTTGGCACTGTGGGCAGGTGCTAAAGTCCTGCTGGAAAAGGAAATCAGCATCTCCATAAAGCTTGTCAGCAGATGGAAGCATAAAGTGCTCCAAAATCTCCTGGTAGACGGCTGCATTGACTTTGGACTTGATAAAACACAATGGACCAACACCAGCAGACGTCACAGCACTCCAAATCATCACGGACTTAAGAAACTTCACACTGGACTTCAAGCAGCTTGGATTCTGTGCCTCTCCAGTCTTCCTCCAGACTCCAGACCTTGATTTCCAAATGAAGTTTCTGTTTCAGAATTGGCTTGGTAGCCCTTTTCCTGAAGACGTCTGAGCGTGGTGACTCTTGATGCACTGACTCCAGCTTCAGTCCACTCCTTGTGAAGCTCTCCCAAGTGTTTGAATTGGCTTTGCTTGACAGTATTCTGAAGCTTGCGGTCATACCTGTTGTTTGTGCACATTTCCTACCCAATTTCTTTCTTCCAGTCAACTTTGCATTTAATATGCTTTGATACAGCACTCTGTGACCAGCCATCCCTTTCAGTAATGACCTTCTGTGACTTACTCTCATCGTCTTCTGGACCATTGCCAAGTCAGCAGTCTTCCCCATTATTGTGGTTTCAAAGAACAAGAGATACCCGGAATT
>NW_015557079.1:1760125-1770022 GCF_001515605.1 Sinocyclocheilus anshuiensis
AAAATGAAATTTTTCACGATATTCAAATTTTTTGAAATGCACCTATATATATATATATATATATATATTTGATCTAATATATGTATATATAACTTTATCTAACATAATTCTGAAACTAACTGGTTCTGAAAACAGTGCTAAAAAGTATGAGAAAGCAATATGTGGAAAGTGCCACACACCTGTGAGCGCACACCAGTTGAATTTAATTTATTTATTCAATAAGAATATTTATTGGTTGCTTTTTGCATTTGTAATTTCATCACCTTAGAACCCATGGATCATCTTCGAGGTTTTACTGTCTCAAACTTTGTCTCCTGTGTAGCTTGTCTTCAAAGGCCATTCAGATCAAACTGTTTGTGGGTGGGTTGGTATTTTTAGCAACATGTCATACCCAATTCCTTAGGCCTCATCATCCCCAGAGAAGATGCCCAGAAAGCCAAAATCATTGCTTACTTTAACAGGTGACATGTGGATATAAAATAAATATAGGTATTAAAAACAAATTAGTTCACTACAAGCTCTTCACTGTCAGACCAGTGAATCAGTCTCAATTCTGCTGCTGCTGAAAAAATGTGTTAGAAATAGCTCATTGAATAATTCATCTTTAAACTAAAATATGTGACTATCGTTTCTAGAGATCATTTAGTTGTGTCAGATATTGCATATCTGTGTGCATTAAGTACTCTTATACATATGGACACCTGAGGGTGTATAAAGCTGCCCTAAACCTGGGTTTCAGAACAGACTCTTTTATCCCTCTCAGCTATTACATGGATCATTTACCCCAAAACACGATACCATGTGCCATGCTTAATTTTACTGACACTTGCCCTAGGAGTGAACCAACAAAAAATGTAAAACTGATCAACTCACTGCACAGGAAGCCTCAGCGGTGCCGGTTGAGTGCTGGTGGAACCTAATTTTTTTCTGATTAACCATTGTAATGTATGTCTCAACCTTGCAGATTACTAAATCTAGTGCCTAGGCAAATTTAAAGCTACAGTAGCACATTTTTGTGATGTTGTGGGGGATAACATAACTAACTCCCATTTTATATACTGTGTGTGTGTGTAGTCGTGTTTTTATTTTGGTTCCAAGCAGACAGTCTGTCCTCTTGAATTATACAGACTTTGACCTCAGAGCTGGTATTTCAGAATTAAAAAAAAAGTATCCTCCTAGGGCTAGTGTTCTTTGTGTATTTGTATATGTGAGTGTGTTTGCATGACTGACAGATTGAAGGAAGGACGACACTATTCATTCAGACCCGATGCTTGGGACACTTGCAGAGGGAGCAGCGGCAAAGAGCAGTACGAGACAAAGAGAGAACGCAGTGTTATGAGCAGGACAGAAACAATGACAGAGAGAGACTGGCAGAGCTCACTACAGATTGTGTTGTGCCAAACACATCCATTAAAGTAACACAAATGTTTACATTTAATGCATTGTACCAGATTTAACAATAGCTAATTTTCATCCGCAATCACTTAGGTCACCACTGACAAACCTTTAGATTTTAATTTTTTTATGGTTATTTTACATTAAATTTGTATCTTTCATGTTATATTTTACATTAAAATTGGATTTTGTAATTATTGCAGTTTCAATTTTGCATGCAAATCAGTATTTTAGTATGGACAAAGATTGGTGGCTTAAAAAGCACAGTCAGTGTTGACAAATCATGGCCAAACTCTTAGCAAAATGTGTATAGTCCAGTCTGGCTTAAATGACAGGTTATGTCCCAATCTGTTATGGCTTTTACCCAAAAACTTACTGGGGTCACTTCATACAATCTGACAAGCAACAGAATAAAATTGCACAGCCTGCACCCAGTTTCAGTCTTGGCCTAAGATGGCACAGCCACATAGTATTCACAGACCGTTTACTGACCATCTGATGCACGTTGCACACAAAACTAGAAAGAACATGTGAAAATAGAAAACTCAACTGCAACACAACTTTTGGGAGTCGTAGTCCACAGCTTTGTAAATCATTTGATTTACATCACAAAGGATTAAGAAATAACTAATCTCATTTTAATTTTGCCAGGTTTGTGCCCTGGTGAAAAATAAATGTACTAAAATGCATTTGAAATACATTTATGTCATGCTAAGTGTGCTATAAATACATTTACATGATTATGTACTTAATAAAAATACCCTATTGTACTTTTTGTATACCAAACTGTTATACTTTAGGTCTAAAATTGGAACAACTAATTTTGTGCAGATGTAGTGCTGAAGTCAAACTAAAGATGAACTGAAGTATATTTGATTGTGCTAAAGTGGAACTATTGCAAGTATACTTTAAATATCTTGCATTTAAAGACTGATATTATTCAAAGATCATACAATCCTCATAAATAGTGACATTAAAATACATTTTAGGCTTAATATTAACGCCAAATAAAGTTTAATTATAACTTTTATATCAGTAAGTCTCAAGCGATATGTCAGTAAATATGTTAATATGTTTGAACTATAATTAATATGAAATAAATATATTTTAAATATATTACTTTTTTACTAGGGTGGCTTTAGATTATTGAAAGATATTCCGTTTTGTTTGAGGCATATAGCATGTAAACCAGTCAGAGAGAGAAGGGGAAATGCAGTCAGGATATTATTTGAATCAGTTAAAAAAAATGACGTTATCAGTACAATAATATTTGGTTTTTAGCTTGCAAAGCATCACTTGACAGTATATGCTTTTCAAATCACCTGGGATTCATTTTTGCTGTTTAAAAAACCCTTTCAGCACCTTTTTCTCTTCAACTGCCCACAACCACAATTGTAAAAACACAATAAACACAAATGAAAATAGGGCAGATTTGAACTCAGAATGAACAAGTACTCATAGTGCTGTTCCACACAGCTTACTACCCATGTAGAGCAATCTAACGGCACTGTGACAAATTATGCTAATTATCATGGCGCTTCAACCCAATGCATCAAGACACTTGATTAGCGGTGAGTGAACTTTATGTTCCCTTTCCGCTTGCAATAATGCGCCGATCGAGCAGGGCACCACAGTGAATCCACTGCATGATATGTCAGTAAATATGTTAATATGTTTGAACTATAATTAATATGAAATAAATATATTTTAAATATATTACTTTTTTACTAGGGTGGCTTTAGATTATTGAAAGATATTCCGTTTTGTTTGAGGCATATAGCATGTAAACCAGTCAGAGAGAGAAGGGGAAATGCAGTCAGGATATTATTTGAATCAGTTAAAAAAAATGACGTTATCAGTACAATAATATTTGGTTTTTAGCTTGCAAAGCATCACTTGACAGTATATGCTTTTCAAATCACCTGGGATTCATTTTTGCTGTTTAAAAAACCCTTTCAGCACCTTTTTCTCTTCAACTGCCCACAACCACAATTGTAAAAACACAATAAACACAAATGAAAATAGGGCAGATTTGAACTCAGAATGAACAAGTACTCATAGTGCTGTTCCACACAGCTTACTACCCATGTAGAGCAATCTAACGGCACTGTGACAAATTATGCTAATTATCATGGCGCTTCAACCCAATGCATCAAGACACTTGATTAGCAGTGAGTGAACTTTATGTTCTCTTTCCGCTCGCAGTAATGCACCAATCGAACCGGGCACCGCAGTGAATCCACTGCATGTCCCTGTGATCATTAGTGGCTAGCAGCTCATTCTAATTGAGTTTATTCAAACCGTCTACCTTATCAAATATGTATTCACTGAAAGTAAGAACACAAGGTGCTTTGACGCATTGATAGGGAAGGCTATCATTAATAAGTTTATGTATGCATGTATATTTTCCATTAATATTAGATTGGGGGAGGTTACATTTCAGTGTTGGTTGTATGTATTGAGCTCATGTCAGTCTGTCTTTTTTATGGTTAGCATTATAAATGCAACGTCACATTCTCAATTTCATTTTGTTCTCATCATCATAAGTTTAATTTGGAACTCTGTGAAAATGAATGCTTGTCAGTGTCAGTTGGTGTAGATAAGAGTAGAGAAGATACGTTTCTAAATGCATCCCGCTTTATTGAAGTTCATCTTAAATTCAAGCACAATGTATACGAGCACATCAACCTACAAAATGCCTACAAATATCTATTTATGGTTCAGAAGAAGTGCAACAATCATCATCAATGGGCAAAATATGCTCTTGGAAAATGTTATATTATTATTTTCAGGAAATCATTAATATAAATGAATGATTTTCATGATGTAATTTTCACAAAGTATTTAAAATACTGCAAATTTGCACATATAATTGTGTTAATGCATACTTCGATTGCCTATTTATCTTTACATTTTCATAAACAATGTTAAATTAATTAAATTCTGGTTTATGTGCTGCAGAAGGTTTGTACACATTCCCTTCATTTGTTGTATGCATACAAATTTATTTTAATTTCAGTTTCTGGCTTTACAAATCCTGATTTGTTTCTCACTTTTGACATAGGATAAAATCAGTGGAATTTAGGATCAAAGAGGCACCATAATTGCTGGTTTATGTTGTATTTCGGAAGCTTTTCCTCTTAATTTGTCTGCTAGCTAGACCAGCACCAAACTAGCACTAACCTGTGTAAACC
This sequence comes from Sinocyclocheilus anshuiensis, assembly GCF_001515605.1. Taxonomy (NCBI): domain Eukaryota; kingdom Metazoa; phylum Chordata; class Actinopteri; order Cypriniformes; family Cyprinidae; genus Sinocyclocheilus; species Sinocyclocheilus anshuiensis. The sequence goes on from NW_015557079.1 coordinate 1,764,715, forward strand.
AATCAACACCAGCATGGAAATGTATGCTATTTACAGTCTTACACAGGAAGGATAAAATGGCTAAACGCTTGCGGAAATATCACACGTGAGATTGGTTTTACGGGTTGTTGTATGTTTTTATACATCATCCTTCTCAGCATTACAGATATATACACAGTTTTTTTTAAAAACCACAACGTTCATGGCCCATTTGTTTGTAAGCACATCAATTTCTAAAGCCATCTGTGTTTTGTTTCAGTGGAAAACTCCCTGAGAGTTCTCTAATGATCCAGGGATAAAGTTTTTCCCATAACATTTACATTTTTTTAAGTGGCCAGAATTTGTCCCTTTCAAAATGTCCTCAGTATTATCTAGTTCGTTTGTTTTTTGCTATTGCTGTGGTTCTATTGAAACAGCTTTCACTCATGTTAAAATGCTGTTTAATGTAGTGTTAAACAGATAGGTTTGTTTATATGAGGAAAGTTGGTAAAAGACAAACTGAAGAATGATGGAAAGATGTGGAACTTTAAAATGACTATTCAGATTAGTTCTACTTTACAAGACATGTTTTGTTTCCATAAGGCATTTGAGGGTGAACATCAGACAAAGTTAAACAGTAAATAGTTAAAAAGTAGGTAGTCACTATTACTTTTTGATCAATGGGAAGGAAAACATCTGGATGACATTTGTAATAATATGGATGTGAGATATCAAATGCTTTTTGGAATTTGCAGTTGATGGTTTCAAATTATGTTCACAAACAGTGAATAGGCATCAGTTTGGACAGATTTTATAAAAATAGTGATACATTATATTTATCAGTGTTACAACATGCAATGCACTCACAAAGTTTGCAAAAGCCCAAAGGTGTTTTTTTTTATGTGGTGTATTTTGATTGGATTTACATTTTTGCTGGTGTTAAATTTAACTATTTGGAATAACAATATGCATCATGTAGCAAGAAAGTATTTCCATAGAAAACTGTTTATGGCCTCCTCATCTACTTTGTGCAAGTAGGACCTGAAGTGCATTTAGGCATAAAACGGCACTAGGTCTCGTAGCACCATGTAAAGTGTTTTTTTTTTCTCTCTTCTCTCTTCTTCCATGTAATTGATTCATTACTGTTCTCTTCAGATCCAAGCCTGAGGCGGTGTTTAGTCACTTCATTAAAATAGGATACAAATGGACGCCTCTATAATTTCTGCTTCATTTAAGTCTGAGTCTGAGAACATGCTACTCACACAACCTTAAATGTTATACCTTACAGCAAATGCCAAATGTATTTAATAATAAGAATGAGGAAAATCACCAAAGAGATGTTCAGGTAGGTGCCTAAACTCGATTGGCCACCCCCCACATTTTAACCTGTGATTTAGTCAGAGGTGGGACCATCAGTACAACCATATCTAATCTCCAGCATTTAAATCAGAGCAGGAAGCAGTGTGTAGAGTATATACACTGAAAGTCAGGGGAGTCCAAAACAATGTTAAATCCCACTGTCTTTTTTAGAATGCTTGACAAAACGACATCTTTCAAAATATCTTGTTTTGTGTTCCACAAGGTTTAGAACAACATGGGTGAGTAAATAATGACAGAATTAGGGTTAAATATGGGATTTTCATTTTGTTATGTGTTATAATGAGTGAAGATCGGGCATTGAAAATTGTTGCTTTTTATCATGGCGCTTCAACCCAATGCATCAAGACACTTGATTAGCAGTGAGTGAACTTTATGTTCTCTTTCCGCTCGCAGTAATGCACCAATCGAACCGGGCACCGCAGTGAATCCACTGCATGTCCCTGTGATCATTAGTGGCTAGCAGCTCATTCTAATTGAGTTTATTCAAACCGTCTACCTTATCAAATATGTATTCACTGAAAGTAAGAACACAAGGTGCTTTGACGCATTGATAGGGAAGGCTATCATTAATAAGTTTATGTATGCATGTATATTTTCCATTAATATTAGATTGGGGGAGGTTACATTTCAGTGTTGGTTGTATGTATTGAGCTCATGTCAGTCTGTCTTTTTTATGGTTAGCATTATAAATGCAACGTCACATTCTCAATTTCATTTTGTTCTCATCATCATAAGTTTAATTTGGAACTCTGTGAAAATGAATGCTTGTCAGTGTCAGTTGGTGTAGATAAGAGTAGAGAAGATACGTTTCTAAATGCATCCCGCTTTATTGAAGTTCATCTTAAATTCAAGCACAATGTATACGAGCACATCAACCTACAAAATGCCTACAAATATCTATTTATGGTTCAGAAGAAGTGCAACAATCATCATCAATGGGCAAAATATGCTCTTGGAAAATGTTATATTATTATTTTCAGGAAATCATTAATATAAATGAATGATTTTCATGATGTAATTTTCACAAAGTATTTAAAATACTGCAAATTTGCACATATAATTGTGTTAATGCATACTTCGATTGCCTATTTATCTTTACATTTTCATAAACAATGTTAAATTAATTAAATTCTGGTTTATGTGCTGCAGAAGGTTTGTACACATTCCCTTCATTTGTTGTATGCATACAAATTTATTTTAATTTCAGTTTCTGGCTTTACAAATCCTGATTTGTTTCTCACTTTTGACATAGGATAAAATCAGTGGAATTTAGGATCAAAGAGGCACCATAATTGCTGGTTTATGTTGTATTTCGGAAGCTTTTCCTCTTAATTTGTCTGCTAGCTAGACCAGCACCAAACTAGCACTAACCTGTGTAAACCAATCAACACCAGCATGGAAATGTATGCTATTTACAGTCTTACACAGGAAGGATAAAATGGCTAAACGCTTGCGGAAATATCACACGTGAGATTGGTTTTACGGGTTGTTGTATGTTTTTATACATCATCCTTCTCAGCATTACAGATATATACACAGTTTTTTTTAAAAACCACAACGTTCATGGCCCATTTGTTTGTAAGCACATCAATTTCTAAAGCCATCTGTGTTTTGTTTCAGTGGAAAACTCCCTGAGAGTTCTCTAATGATCCAGGGATAAAGTTTTTCCCATAACATTTACATTTTTTTAAGTGGCCAGAATTTGTCCCTTTCAAAATGTCCTCAGTATTATCTAGTTCGTTTGTTTTTTGCTATTGCTGTGGTTCTATTGAAACAGCTTTCACTCATGTTAAAATGCTGTTTAATGTAGTGTTAAACAGATAGGTTTGTTTATATGAGGAAAGTTGGTAAAAGACAAACTGAAGAATGATGGAAAGATGTGGAACTTTAAAATGACTATTCAGATTAGTTCTACTTTACAAGACATGTTTTGTTTCCATAAGGCATTTGAGGGTGAACATCAGACAAAGTTAAACAGTAAATAGTTAAAAAGTAGGTAGTCACTATTACTTTTTGATCAATGGGAAGGAAAACATCTGGATGACATTTGTAATAATATGGATGTGAGATATCAAATGCTTTTTGGAATTTGCAGTTGATGGTTTCAAATTATGTTCACAAACAGTGAATAGGCATCAGTTTGGACAGATTTTATAAAAATAGTGATACATTATATTTATCAGTGTTACAACATGCAATGCACTCACAAAGTTTGCAAAAGCCCAAAGGTGTTTTTTTTTATGTGGTGTATTTTGATTGGATTTACATTTTTGCTGGTGTTAAATTTAACTATTTGGAATAACAATATGCATCATGTAGCAAGAAAGTATTTCCATAGAAAACTGTTTATGGCCTCCTCATCTACTTTGTGCAAGTAGGACCTGAAGTGCATTTAGGCATAAAACGGCACTAGGTCTCGTAGCACCATGTAAAGTGTTTTTTTTTTCTCTCTTCTCTCTTCTTCCATGTAATTGATTCATTACTGTTCTCTTCAGATCCAAGCCTGAGGCGGTGTTTAGTCACTTCATTAAAATAGGATACAAATGGACGCCTCTATAATTTCTGCTTCATTTAAGTCTGAGTCTGAGAACATGCTACTCACACAACCTTAAATGTTATACCTTACAGCAAATGCCAAATGTATTTAATAATAAGAATGAGGAAAATCACCAAAGAGATGTTCAGGTAGGTGCCTAAACTCGATTGGCCACCCCCCACATTTTAACCTGTGATTTAGTCAGAGGTGGGACCATCAGTACAACCATATCTAATCTCCAGCATTTAAATCAGAGCAGGAAGCAGTGTGTAGAGTATATACACTGAAAGTCAGGGGAGTCCAAAACAATGTTAAATCCCACTGTCTTTTTTAGAATGCTTGACAAAACGACATCTTTCAAAATATCTTGTTTTGTGTTCCACAAGGTTTAGAACAACATGGGTGAGTAAATAATGACAGAATTAGGGTTAAATATGGGGTTTTCATTTTGTTATGTGTTATAATGAGTGAAGATCGGGCATTGAAAATTGTTGCTTTTACTGAGTGGTCACTGCGGCTGTCATTAGTGGTAGAAAGCGACAACAGAAATCAGTGTGCGTGGCTCCCAGACATGCAATCTACTCAATCAATAGCTTTTTGTTTCCTTGCTTCTGATATGCTGATGATATCCAATGACATACAGCTGGAATTTTACACAAACCTCTAAATTCACGCAATAATGAGTGAATGAATGTAAACGTTATGAATGAAAAGAGCACAAATCAAACACCGCATTGCTGTTGCCACTCCGTGCATCTCTCAGAAATCAGAGCTTGGCAAGAGTAGGCCTAATATTACCTAAAATAATACATCATACACGTTCTACTATTCAGTATATCCCAGTATATATAAAAGGCAATGAATGATTTAAACCTTATAGGCTACGATATGATACACGAATGAATAAGCACAGCGCGATCGCCAATCAAACAGCCGCGTTGCCGTCTCTGTCTCTCAAAAATCAAGCCAGCTCTCTGTCAAGAGTAGGCTAATAATCAACTTAAATACAGATACATTTTCTACTAGGCCTACATGTTTGCTTCCTTATCTTTTGCTGGTTTGCGTGACACGCACATTTGTTTAGTGAAGTTCAAAAAAGACTTGTTTAAAGAGTTCTGCATAATGAAAATGTACGCCTTGAATTCATTCAGTTGTGTTCAAATTATCATTAAATGTGTGTCATTTAATCCATAAGATTCATAAATCTTCTTACTTGTATGATACATTTTTAGAAATGATTAATTTTATATTTTAGAACACTGAATAGGGCAAATAGTCGAAACACAAATATTTTTCCATACTCTGTTCTCTTTTTTTTCCCCATAGGTTTTCCAGACCTGCAAATTACTTAAGTGAAATACTTTTTCAAACTGCGCAGGAACCGGTGAGCCAAAGGAAATCTTGTTGTTTTACATAAACCTCTAAAATTACAAC
>NW_015557079.1:1771723-1776852 GCF_001515605.1 Sinocyclocheilus anshuiensis
TCTAATTATTATATTAATATTTAACTTGCATTGGAAAGGTTTCCGTGACCTCTCGCGAGATCTCGGCAAAAAGTTGTGTGTGTGTGTGTGTGTGTGTGTGTGTGTGTGTGTGCGTGCGTACGTGCGTGAGTGTCAAACACAGGAACTGTTCCAAATGCTCACAAGCTCAGAAAAGACGATGGGAAGGATTCCACGCTGTAATGAGAAACAGATGACCACTTACATCAGTGTGTGTGTGTGTTTTGGCTTAGTTCTCACACATCAATATTATGACCATTTTACCGAACTGAAAAATGTGTGACTGAATGTACTCATGGTTATTCTACCCCTCTCGATTTTTCTTGCCTTTTTTCTCCCGCAGCACCCCCTCCTCCGACCTTCTGTCTCTCGTCTGGCCTCTGATTGAACTTACATAAGCTTAAAGAGTGTTTTGTGTCTTTCTGTCACTCTCCCCAATCGGTTTAGTCTTCCTTTGGCCTGAAGCATATGCAAACACCAATGTTTCTAGATTCACAAATCCAATTTGGGATGTTTTCTTTAGTGTTTGAAGATAGCATGTTACCACGTGAAATGTTTAACAACATTAATCAGTTTCAACATTGTTATCGCGTGTATTTAATTTAAGATAATTGTTTAATTTGGAATAATCAGAGGTGATTGGAACAGATTGTGAATAAAAACGACAAAATTAGTATCTTCCATGTTGATTAAAGCAATAAGCGGCTCAAAGCTGTTTGTTACAATGATTTTACAACCGATAATGAATATTCTTATGTATAACTTGAATCAGAGTAAACATTATTAATTACAACAAACCTCATCTGCTATTGGTTGGGTGAAAAGCTATTCCTGCCCCAAACTAACAACATGGGTTGAGCCAATGTTGCTGCATTGGGCCAGTCAGAAAACTGCACTTTTTGTACAAATTCCATTCAAATTTCAGTTTATAGCTAATGTCATGGACATCTGACTGTAACGCTATCATCCCCTAGAGTATTGGAGGTTTACTGCGTTCACCTTAATACAAGAAAGCATACAAAGGTATGAAGCAGTGTGTCTGAAACCCTTTTGAAAATAACGAGCACTCCACTAGCTGCAGTTATGAAATTATGAATTTTATATTTTAGAACACTGAATAGGGCAAATAGTCGAAACACAAATATTTTTCCATACTCTGTTCTCTTTTTTTCCCATAGGTTTTCCAGACCTGCAAATTACTTAAGTGAAATACTTTTTTTAAACTGCGCAGGAACCGGTGAGCAAAAGAAATCATGCTGTTTTACATAAACCTCTAAAATTACAACGCATAACAAGTGTGTGAAGTAGTTAAATGAGTTTATGAATGAAATAAGCGCAAATAAAATAGCAGTGTTGCAGTTGCCTTTTTCCATGCATTTCCTGGAAATGACTTAAATCAATTTCCATATTTCTAAACTGCATAGGAACCCTTACTGTTTTAATTTAAATATTTAAATTTAAATGTATTTATCAGATCATGAAAGGTCCCCAAGCTGGGACTCGAACTCACGTTGTTCGAAGCACAACTGCACTACATCTCGAAGCACTGCCTATACAAGGAAATCGGCTCCGACTGTTAGAAGATAAATAAATGTTATAATCATAAAAAAATATATTATTTTAGTTAAACACTGCATATTTGTTCAGTGATAACTATGAAAAATATAGGCTGTAAAACCATAAACATAACGGTCTTATCAAATGTAACTGTACGAAGTTCTGGTTCAAGCTCCGCCTACTTCCGTTTTTTTCCGAATACAGATAAGAATAATTTTGTGATTGTTACAGATACAAATACTGGCTTCGCTGCACACCCCTATGCACCATATAAGTCCAGTTTAGAAAAACAAAAAAAAAAAAAATTTGAGCTTCTCTGACCTGTTCAATGGCTGTGGGAACCAGGGTTATCAGAAAAGAGAACTTAACAGTGATGGGATGTAAACCACCATCTTTCATCTCTGCAAAAAACAAAATAAATAAATAAAAAACCCTGCCACTGCAGGAGAAGTTGATACTCGAATAAACTCCTGTTGTAAAGCCTCTTCCACATACTCTAGCAAGACAGTGGCACAAGATGGTAACTCACTAGGTGATATATGAACTGAGCTGAAATGGAGCGTTAGGGTATGGGAGACAATCTCTTCATACAGCAGAAGCTTCACTTCATGATATCTCCCCCTCCAGGAGATAAAAGGATCACTGAGCACCGGCCAGGGAAATCCCTGGATGATATTGTGTTAGTAACAAACCGCTCGGGTAGGGTGCGCCTTTTTGGCCATCCCAGTCAAAAACTTCTGGATACACCATTAGAAATCACAAAATTTTCTTTTAATTTGTCATTCTATTAAGTCATGATGTGGAAAGAAATGTTGACATTTACCAAAAAACTAAAGAGGAAAATTCACAAATAATTTTGTATTCACTAATGACTTAATTATTTATTTTGGAGACTTGAGATTGGTTTAGCCTCCCACCATCTGTCCCCAAATCCAGTTGCTTTACCTTTGAAGAAATGTACAGTGTAATGCTGTCACTTCCATCTGCTTGGAGCGGCAGTTTCCAGAGCTTTTGCTCCTCACATTCCTGGCATGGATTGCAGGAAACTGGTTACAGAAAGCCAGCTTGGAGCTCTAAATCCCAAGCATTGCAGTTTGCAGATGAACAGTTTTACAGATTTTCTCCCAGGCATACCAACTCAAAGACTATAGGAAAAACGTTTGGGATTATCTTGAATACACGGCTAGACATGCAATAGCCTCTAATTCTGCTGATCTTGTTAAGTTTCTGAAAGCATAAATGTAGCTTATGTTTTAATGCATATAAAGCTTGTTGATATGCTACGAATCAAATCAAAGCACATTAACGTTGCATCCATTTTCAAGCTTGAGAGCACATTCAGATATTTTATGTGCTTTGAAAAATATTTACTATTATTTAACTAACTATCTATGGACTACAGTGGCTCCAAAATGTATGTACACACTTAAGTTGCATTTAAAATGTATGAATGTTATGGCATTAGATATCAAAGAAAGTGGCATATTATTTTAGAGAAAAATAGCAAAAGCCCATTTGCATACATATACCTTGACACTTTTTGGCGAACCTTGGGACAAGTTGGTTGAAAGTCAAACGTTATTTCTGAGATCTAGCTTTTTTTGTTTGCCGATGCTGGTTGGTTTGGCATTTTGTTAATTATGAATTTAAGTAAATGACAATGTACATTGGAGTAAAACACAATTCAAACAATGTGGGTTGATGAGTTTGAAAAAAAAATGTTGAACACTCCGCCATCAGGCTCAGAATGTGTGGAAAAAAGGCTAGAAACCGTTAATTCAGCATACTGAAGCTCAGAGGAGGGAGCAATGTCTAATTGACAGCCTGTAGTTAGGACCATCTGTAGTTAGCCTGTGGTAAGTAAAGGTCATATTGGTAGGTGCATGGAGGAGAGAAAGATGTGGCGATGTACCATTGAGTGGGTGTATTGAGTAAACGAAATAGGGCCCTGAACATAGCCCTGAGGTACGCCAACACTGAGAGGTTAATGAGGATGGAAAACCTGCTCCGTTAGGCACAGTGAAATTCATCAATGGAATAATAAATGTAGGGTTGGGGGTGGAATATAGAGGTGGGTTGTGAAGGGAGTTGAGGAAATGCACACTAGGGAGTTTTACTTAGTCGTTGTTATCCATCTAACAGTGTTTACATTTTCTGAATCTGCATTTTTAACATGGAAAAGACTTGTAGCTTTAATTAATCTATGAAGAAAAAAAATGCTGTTCACCATAAAGGTATTAGAAACAATTATCTGAATATTAGAAGCTCATTTACAGCCTTTGGTCAGATGTCGTCTTCATCATCTCTCTCTGCAGGCTTCCTATAATGTGCTTTGCCAGAAAATATGCAGCTAAATTAATCCGACGTCAAATGGTATTAATCTCCTCTTGGGCCATGCTCAGATAGATGTATTGCAATATTTCACATACATGTGTGCACGTACACACACCTCTTCATGCATTCACTGACAAATATGAGACCCTGGACCACAAAACCAGTCATACATTTTTTTAAATTGAGATTTATAGATCTTTTCATTCAAATCAATTTATAGACTGATGTATTGTTTGTTAGGATAGGACAATATTTGGCCGAGATACAACTATTTGAAAATCTGGAATCTGAGGGTGTAAAAAAATCTAAATACTGAGAAAATCGCCTTTAAAGTTGTCCAAATTATGTTCTTAGCAATGCATATTACTAATCAAAAATTAAGTTTTACCGTAGGAAATTTACAAAATATCCTCATGGAACATTATCTTTACCTAATGTCCTAATGATTTTTGGCATAAAAGAAAAATCTATAATTTTGACCCATACAATGTTTTTTTGGCTATTGCTAAAAATATACCCAAGCGACTTAAGACTGGTTTTGTGGTCCAGGGTCACATATGTACTGTATGAGTGTTTTTATAAGTGTTTTATCTCATTTTCCAGAAAATCAAAAATCATGTCAAAAATATCCTGTTAAATCTATGGTATGAAAACTGCATCATCATCAAACAGCATCAAGGTAGCACACATGACACTAAAATAAAGCAATGAGCAATAACTAAATAACCAAAATTGTACCACAAACACTAATATACACTTTTTTTTTTTTTTTTACTTGCAAAAGGTAACTCACAGTTAACCAATTAACTTTCACAGTAGCATTTTTATAGTATTTTTATGTAAAAATTACAAACTTTTTTTTCCCAGTGATAAATTTACCTAAGAAGCAACATTGCTTAAGATATTAAGACTAGTTTTTCTTTACTGTTGCAGGGAGTTTTAATCAAGGAGGTGTATGACACCTCGAGAAAGCTGTCTGTTAGTATTCCCATTAATCTCCTTGCCAGTTGTGAGGCTGCTTCCAGGGCTATATACGCCACCCAAGCAACTGCCATTGAGATGATTGGAAATACTAACGGATTGCAATGGAAACCACATACAAAACTGGGCAAAGAAGCAAGGCCAAGAAAACCCTGAACCTTAGAAAAACCAAACATCACACACACGCAGACACACACACAAACACACACACACCGAACACACACACACACACACAACTC
>NW_015557079.1:1777021-1788188 GCF_001515605.1 Sinocyclocheilus anshuiensis
CACACACACACACACACACACACACACACACACACACACACACACACACACACGCACACACGCACACACACACAGTCCTTCAGGAAAGACATACTGTAGATGCCCATTGTTTATGGTTGCCAGAAACTTGTTGTTAATGAGTGGTTGAAGTACTATGATAAAAAAAGGACCAGTTTAGCCAAAGGAAAGATTCAACCTTTGTCATCTGTATGTCTGCAATGGTTTACGTTCAGTTGTTTATGTTATTCCAGAGTATCTTGTTTTGTGTGCAGAAGTCTGGAATGATGGTTTTCATGCCCTCTAAAGAGACTGAGCTGATCTGATTTGAGATTTTTCTTCTTGTTTAATGGTGGATGGCAAAGGCATGTGGTTAGTCCCTGTTTTAATGAAACATCCTTGTTTTAATGAACTGCATAAGTACACTTTGTTTATTTGTCCTTCATTTGACTTTAAGAGGAGTAAACTAAATTCCTCTCTTTCACATTAATGCTTTTTAGCAGTGGTTCTCAACTGGTGGGTCATGGTGTAAATGGGTCGTAGGTCTGTTTTGATAGGGTTGTGGACAACAGTGAAAAACAAGGCTCAATGCAAATTATAAAATGCACTATAGTGTTTTGATAACGCATTTAATTGGCTTTTCAACTTTTAAAGGGAGGACTATAATGCTTGCTATATCTTTTGTTGTGAATGTCAAAGCCTTATGTCCATGCAAATGTTTGATATTTTGATATTTCATCTATTATTTGATCAAATCTAACATAAGGCTGATGATGGCATGCACAGAAGTCTAAATGTATTTTTATCCTTTAAAACTATGAACAAAATTACTCAAGGACTTCATGAAATAAAGGTTCACTTGTAGTGATGTCTGTGCCAATATATATATATATTATTATTATTTTTTTTTTTTGTGTGCACTGATGTATTGGCTGTCAAATGTGTCCAAATTCAAAGAACATTCAGAAACCACTGCTCAAAGTATAAAGATGCAAAGGCAGCTGAGAACCACTGATTTACATACTCTTATCTACCTGAATAAAGGTGAAACAAAACAGTGCATAGAATAAAATATGTGGGAGATATGTATTCTGGCTGTGAGTTTTATCAGTAACAGGTTTATGATTAGTGCCATCATTTAGTTTGTACAAGTAAGGACAATGCCAAAGTCAACACCATTCAGAAATGAGGTGATCAGAGATATGCAATTACATTTTCTGGAAGAAACAAAAGCCTGTTTGCAACACAAAAGATCTGTGTTTGAATAAGACAAAAAACAATTATGGATTAACTGCAGCGTAACTAATCCCAGTTAGCTCCCGGGACTAGTGCACAGAGAGCATCGCAGCCAACTTTGGTGTGTTTCAATAGAGGTGAAACGATGCTTGTTTGCATGCGTGCCGTATCCCCCAGATGGGACTTTGAATTAAGTGGCATTTTAAAATTTGTCCTACACGCTTCCAGTAATCTTTCTAGGTTACAGTGCAGATGTGGAACACAGGCCTTCTGAAATATCATGACAGTGCAAACAAATATGTTCGTTGTGTACTGTATCTATTCATAATTTAATGGTCAGAACTCGCTGACATTTACAGCGTTGATGATAAACAATTTATCAATGATACTTACTTTCCTTTGATGGAACTGTTGTTCGGCGTTCGGTTATATTGAACCTGAGGTAAAAGAGAGTCCGCTTTTCTAAAAAAAAGTTCATTAGCCCTGAGGTTAAATGTGAAATCATTAAATAAATAAATAACTAAATTTATATATGGCCTTATTGTGCATGATTTGTGACTGTGTATTATTAAATATGTATTTATAGTTATATATAGTTATAATATTTATTAGTTTTCATAATCTTTAATCATTTCTTATCTTTATGTAATTATGGCCACAAACAGAAGGGTCAGTGGATATTTGAGGTACTCTGTGAATGTACATAAAAGGGCCATCATTAGATTAAATATGCATTATGCTACACTTTATAATAAATGCTGCAGTCTTACATCTTTGTGGGATCATTTTTAGTAAGCAAATCATTAAATGTTACTGGAAATGAAAAAAAAAGGTTCAACTGACCTTATTCTCAGCCTCAGTCATGCTAAAGTTTATACAAATGTATATACTTTAAAACTGTAGTAAGAAAACCCTTGAAATGATTTCTTTCAGCTTTTTGTATTCCATTTTGTATGCTAATGATAGTTTTACGTCTTTGGCTCATTATTTAAGAGTCTTTAAAAGTCAGGAGGCTGTTCAAATGCACACTCAGATTTTCCAAATAATGTGATGTTCATGGCATTGTGTCTTAAGAAAATGGTTTTGCAAAAACCATTTAATCTCCAGAAGCCCCGTCTATAGTTGCAGTCACTCTTACGGATTATCTGAATGTGAACCCATAAAATAATATTAACCATTAATACCATAGCCTACTTCTCAAATCCAATCAAATCCCAGTGGATAAAATCAAGTCCTGGCCTACACTATTTCCCTCTGAATATTCTTTCACATCATGCTATGACAGTTTAATGGTTTGCGAATGCCACTTAACATCGTCTTTTATTCTCAGATTTTTTTAATATATTTTTTTTATCTTTATTCAAGTCACAAGAGAAAGAGTGAATGAGAATGACACAAATGGCCATCAAACTCCACTTCAAACATTAACATATCCTGGTGGATGAACGGTTGCTCAGTGGAAAGTTAGTCTTGGCAGAAGAAACCTATGGCTTTTCACTCGCCACTTTTTATATCCGAGAAATGTGTTTGCGTGGTTACCTGTTTAATAATGTCATTATTTTTAAACCTTGCCCAATTTACTAATTTGTGACGACCCTTCTTCTTAGTACTGTATTCCTCATTGTATTAATCTAACAAAGACATACATTTTCACAAAATAAAGGCACTGTAAAGCAAGGCATTTTGAAAAAGTAGCTCAGGTGATCATCGCATTTGCTAAATAAATTGTTTTTTGGAGGGGGAGCTAAAAAAGCCATCTTAATTTGTTGGCGCAAAATGCTGCTTTCACTGCGTTGCCAGCGAGGAATCTGTGAAATGAAGACAAATGCAGATTTGTACTCATTTACTTGTCTGTGCCATATGGTGTACCTAGCACAGGTGAGCAGAAAGCCAGAAAAGCCAACCGTGGATGATGGATTGGGTTTGATTACGTAAAGCAAGAGAGCAAATAAACAAGGCAAAAACAAACAAGCTAAACGTGGAGGAATATATTTATTTTCTCATTATATATGGTGCCCTATTGGAGAAGAGATGGGGGTGCTGCTAACACCAGGGTCAGGGTTTCAGCCGAGGCAGCTTTGAATTATCTTTCTTACATCCAGAGGGACCAACCAGAGATCTTCTACCTGCAGGCCAGATTCCTTGGCTGGCCGAAAGGTTAGAGTCCAAGGTCCTGGCCTTGGTTCTGTTTTCCCTCGCTCATCTAGGTAATCTGAACTCCAATGAAAAGCGCATGAGTGGAGGGAGATTTACTAAACATTCCTACAGTGATCTGACTGCAACCAGCCAATGTAATACTTTGGTTTCCGTGAGCAGACATTTCATTTCAAAGTCTCATGGAGGTGAGAAAACTGTTTTAGTAGGGGGAAGAAAAAAAATAGAAAACTGGTGTAGTATCATTTGTTTTTAGTGAATATAATTAAACCTTTTTAAACAGTTTTTGTTTTGTGAAAGAACGAAATCAATAACGCAAGTTAGCGAAATTTCACACTTCAACGCAAATTATATTTTAATGCCACTTTGCCATATCAATAAATAAATAATGATCTTTTCTATTCAACCAAAGACATGAAGACAGAAGATTGAATTGATGAAACACTGATTACATAATTGCATATTAGTTAGATATCCAAGTTTGTGTGTGTGTGCGTGCGTGTGTTTGGAATAGCTATAAGGCATTCCTCCCCCTGGCTGACTACGGCATTAATAAAACATTAAGGAGATCTGCTGGAGTGCTGATGAGATGGTGTTGTTAATGAGAATCATTTCATAAAGCCATAGATGCTATACATTCCAGTATCTTTCAAGCTTTCAGTTAATGAAAGATCACTCTAGTGAATGTGCATCTGAAAGCTCCACTTGTACCAAAATGCTCATATTATCAATCAATTGTGCCTTCCTTTAAACATTTCAGTTGTGTGTGTGTGTGTGTGTGTGTGTGTGTGTGTGTGTATGAGAGATTGCAACATATATACACACGTCAGTAGTACAAGTAAATATATACAGGTAGTAGCAGCCTGATAATATTCGAACTCTTTAGATAGTGGCCCTCCAGAAGCAGGATTGTGTGTATGATTTTGGCATTACATAGAGAGGAACAACTGTGTAGAGGGAGGGGACATCTTTATTCACTGATCAGTAAAACAATTTGCTCAATTATTGGAAGGAATGTATGAAAGACATGTCAATGGAGAAATTCCAGTGTTCTACTTTTCGTGAAATAGAGTAAAAACATTTGGGTGAGAATCTTCTCTGTTCTCTGGTTCTATTTCTTAAGAAAAATTATAAATTGTACAGAAGTTTCAGTTTTTGTCCAATAAAAAGTAATTGCAAAAAGTATTTTATTTATTTTAACACAATATTTTTTATTTTTTTTTTAATGTTTTAATAACATCATTTTTCATTATTTTCTTTTCTTTTGTTTTGGTTTTTGTTTGTTTGGTTGTTTTGTGCAGTTTTGTTTGTTTTTTAATTAATTAATTAATTTATTTTTTTAAATCTGGCTCAAAAGTGAAAACATGCACTGATTTTGTTGCACAAAATTTTGACAAAACTTTTGAACATTCTAACTAAGCTGATCTTTACATTCTTAAACTATTTTAAAATTTTAAGTGTAACATCCCGCATTTTATTTGTTTGGCTGGCACTCACTGTTGACTCTAGCTTTCTAATTCAGTGCTACTAGACTGCAAATAATAAAGAGCAGTAGAAGATGTATAAGATGAAGATTATAATGTTTAAATTAAGAACAATTCAAATAATTATCATTTCTAGATTCTACAGCTGGCATAGGATGGCCATGCTCTCTCTCTCTCTCTTATTAACCATATCCTGACCAGGAAAATAAATCCTGACCTTTAGTCATCATTATAACTAAGCTAAGCTCTCAGGACTAGGGATGGGCACCGAGAACTGGTATTTTTTTGGACCGGTACGTAATTGGGTCAATACCGGGGTACCGATAAGCTTCAGGACAAACGATACTGTTATCGATACTTGCGTTGCTTTATCTCCATATACTTCAATGTTAACGACGAATTAGAAGCTGCTGCTTGTCATTTTCCTTCACTGAATGATGTGGCCGAGGTTTGCTCGACGTGCATGGGATATCCATGCACATGTGCGGTGTGTGTTTGCATGCAATCAGTCATCGCGGCAAGAGTGAAATGTTCGAAAGTGTGGGCTCACGTTACAAAACTAAGCGACACCAGTGTCAGATGCAATATATGCAGTAGTGTAATAGTGAACAAAGGAGGCAACACTAGTAATATAATGAAACATTTACTAACAAAACACAACATCTACCTCAAGCAATGTGCTGTATTATGTCTCACGGCTCCAGCTCCAACTGAAACACGTGAGACACATTCACATCAAATGTTAATTCAGTAGAGTTACACTCACGAGACTTATTCGCAATCACAAAAGTACATTATTTCCGCTTAAAGCCTTGACGGTTAAACGTTTCATTTGCATGCTGTTCTAACGTGCTTATTCAGAGCGCGTACACCCGAAACGTCCGCACGCTAAAAGGCCGGTCAAACAGCACCTGATTACTTAGTTATCTTAGTTATCGTCTGATTGCGCTAATACTGTCAAAAACACACAAGATTTACATATAAACACAGTTAATTATGTCTAAAGTGAAAGTAAACAATTTCCGCTTGCTTTAAAGCCTTGCCGGTTAAACGTTTTATTTGTGTGCTGTTCTAACATGTGCTTATTCAGAGCGCGTACACTAAAAGGCCGGTCTAACAGCACCTGATTATTTAGTTATCTTAATTTTTGTCTGATTGCGCTAATACTGCCAAAAACACACAAGGTTTACATATAAACACAGTTAATTATGTCTAAAGTGAAAGAAAAACAGATGCGTGCAGCTCTTAAAGCGGCAGTACTAAACATGCTGTCGCTTGTCATTAAAGGGATAGTTCACCCAAAAATAAAAATTCTGTCATTATTTACTCAGTCATGTTGTACCAAACATGTATTAATTTTTATTTATTCTTGTGCTGAACGCAAAAGAAGATATTTTGAAGAATGTGGGTAACCAATCAGTTGCTGTTCCCCACTGACTTTAATAGTAGGAAAAAAAATATGAAAGTCACTGGGGACCAGCAACTGTTCAGTTTGCCACATTCTTCAAAATAACTTTTTATGTTCAACAGAAGAAAGGAACTCATTTAGGTTTAAAACAACTTGAGAGTGAGTAAATTTTCATTTTTGGGTGAACTATTCCTTTAATGTTAATAAAATAAAACACAAAGAGAAAAATAACTCACTGCTCTTGACTGAAGAACTTTAATACAGTTGCTAAAGTTCAGCAGTAATAAAATAACTTGACATTTTCAACAACTTTTCACTTCATATCTTTTTTGCACCAAATAGTATCGATATCAATAAGTACTGGTAAGTAGATAAGCAGTATCGGTATCAATAAAATGTAAACGATACCCATCCCTACTCAGGACTGTTTTATTTATCATGATTTGTTTGTGTGCCTCAGTCTTGGGCCAAAGTCTAACATTGACCTTTATAAACGAAGCGAATGCACGACGGCGGGCTAGAATGAGACCGGTTACCAAACACTGGGCTGATAATGAGGCTGCAGACAGTTTATAGACTGATAGCTGATAAGAAAGAGAAATCCAATTGCCAAGGGACATCATTTGACCGCTAAGGTTTAGAAACAGTCACAGCAGGACACAAACCTCTATAGTCCAGAGACATACAGTAATGAAGAGCTGGATTTGATTGGCACATATAGGCTACAGGGAATGTACAGAGCCATATGTACCACAGAAGTGAAATGTATGCCTAGCGTGCAGACAGATAGCTTGATCTAGGCTGTGTCTGAAACCTAAAGCCTGAGTCTGGTTTTTCAGCCTGCCGTTACTTGGTCAAGTATTTTAGCCCGTCAAAGTACACTTCTTTGACCACTATGGACACGACATGCATACTAGGGCTGTTTTGCAATATTATATCTGACGACTTCTTCTTCTTCTGAGACTTGGACTGTATCTCCTCCTAAAGTTTTCAAGCTACAACCATCAAACTCGGGTCAGACCTTCAGACTTGTCTGACTCCAGTTGCTATATCTTTTCTAACTGATCAGAATTATGATTTTCGTTAAACAAACAATCAAAACCACAAACAGTCCCATAGACTTTCATTAAGGGGGTCAAAACTTTGGCACAATAAGATTCATAGAGTGTTTAATGTCTATCACTAGCAAAGCCTAATGACCTATCATGATATCCTACCTAATGATATCCAACATTCTAAAACGTTTGCAACATGCTAATCTTGCTAACAACATGCTGGCAACATGCTAATCATGTTAACAACATGTTAAATCATGTTCTATGATTTTTTTTTTATGATCTATCTATCTATCTATCTATCTATCTATCTATCTATCTCTCTCTTTGATTAGTTCCTAAAAGTTGGCAACCCAATTATGAATTTTGCCACCTAGTGGACAGACTAGTCAGCATTAGTGGCCAACGCTTATTTCTCCATTGAATTTGAGTCATGAGTTGAGTTGATGAAAAAATAAAAATTGGCTTATTTTTAATAGCTCTTTCAGACCAACATTACACTATTTTTACACAGGTTTTTGTGTAGTATAGTTTTTGTCTTTTGACAAAATGTTACATTTTGTTAGTATTTTGTCATATAAACATTAATTTTAGTCAGTCTTGCTCAGACTAAATATTCAAACATTTTATATATCGAAGCAGCTCAAGCGAGTCAATCCCAAAATGATTGACTATGATTGGATTATTTGAAACAATCTAGAATAGACTTTTCATTTTCCAAAAAGAAGTTCATTGTTAATATCTCTCCTCTCTCTCTCTCTTTGTCTCGTCTTGATTGTCTCTGACAAAAACCTGTTTATTTCTGACCTTTTTTGTTAGTAATTTTATTGACAGGATTAGCACTGTCTCAGTGTTTTATTTATTTATTTTTGGAGCTTGATAGACATGGACAATGGCAGCAGTTTAGTTTATGACCCTGCTGTGTATAAACAGTTATGCTTTTCATATCACATACAGAGGCGACACTTACGCTTAGTAGCAATGCAGTTTCTTTTATACTTGCTTGCTATCAGTTGATGCAGAGAAGGGTGATGCAGAGTAAAACAGACGGGAATATCAAGAGCGGCTGGCAACATGCCATGCAACATCAAATAAATTACACTCTAGTTTCCTTAAGTGAGCCAACAAAGTGGGCCCCCATGGAACAGAAGCCCATTTGAACCTAACGTAGTATGTGAAGTGGGCAGAAAACTGATATGATGCAGCTCCCACACCCTTCCTCACTAGAGTGCTTGTGCTAGGTTTCGCTGTCTTCTGATGATGTGGCTCACAAACTCCATAACAGCAGCCAGGACACACAAAGTGCTAAAAACAGACATGCTTAAAAAGTGCCCCAGGCGCAAGTTCTAAGATGTAGTCTGCATCTTTTATCAAAAATGAGCATCACAAAACTGCTTCATCTGCTCATTTGTGAAAAGCACACTGTCCACTATTTATTTTTTTCTAATACTTTACTGCTGCGCTCTAAACATTAGCCCCGTAAACAATGTTTCACCCGCCAAACGTGGACGGACATTACAGAGAGCGACTGAGGACGGAACAGGTGTGCGGATGGATCCGCAGAGGGGAGTTTTAGTAGCGCACCACAACAGCTGGGATGGAATGAGCCTCCCTCGCAAACAGACCGTCCCAAAAGACTGGCTGTGTTCAATTATGCAGGAGACCGGCCATGTACAAACTGAGTTGCCAGTCACTACAAAGGGACAGTTAACTGAGCAAAGGCGAAGACAGAGAGAAGACAGCGGCTCTGTTCCAAACCTAGTGAGCTGTCTGCATAGGCAGTGTTTTAAAGGGCCATTCATACTAATGGAGAATTTCGGTAACAAAGCAATAGAAGTCATTTGTTTTCAGTGAATGTTGGATATTTCTGGCAATGTGAGCGGCAGCAACTGTTGGCAATGCAACAAAGTTTAATAGCGTGCGGGTTTAGACAAATGAGGCTGACGTTTTGCAGAAAATGTTCAAAAGTTTGGGGTTAGTAAGATTTTTTTATATAAATTAACTTAGATAATGTAATGCTTTTATTCAGCAGTGACACATTAAATTGATCAAAAGTGACAGTTAAGACATTTGTAATGTTTAGAGTTTTGTATTTAAAGGTGACATATCAAGAAAATCGGATTTTTTCCGTGTTTAAGTGGGTCCCCGGTGCATCTACAAACCCAGAAAATGTGAAAAAGACAACGCAGTATCTTTGTTTTGGTAAGCATGTGAAAAAAAGATTTAACCCCCCCCCCATGTCGTTTCCACCCACGGTGCCGCCATTTTGTTTTTGCGATTTCTTTCCCAACTGTTTACCTTCACAGACATAACCGACTGTTTTTGTACCGACTTATGTGTGCTTTTAACATAAACTTGTGTGTACTTGACAGTTTAAGCGCAATAAGACATGGAAATGAACCGTGTGGCAGCTGCTTTCTGTGCACATGCTTCCGATGTGTGCACTCAGAAAACCGTATAAAAGTTTATAAACTGATATGGCTTTAAAACGCATGATTTCAGCATGATAGACATGATAATCAAAACCAAACAGAATATCTGAGGTACGAGCTATAAAGGCACAGCCCTATTCCGGAAAAGGGGGCAGGGAGCAGCAGCTCATTTGCATTTAAAGAGACATGCACGAAAACAGCGTGTTTATTTTTCCACTCAAAATACTAGGGATGCATCGATACCACTTTTTCCAGTACTCGCCCAATACCGATACTTTTATTTTTGGTACTTGCCGATACCGAGTACCGATCCCAATATTTTATAGCATTTGTAAATTTTTATAATATCGGGTACAGAAACCAAAAGAGTATGTATAATGTTAGTTGGCTGACTTCATTTTTCAAATAGATACAGTCAAACCAAAATTTATTCAGACACCTTCAACATTTCTCACATTATCACAGTTTATTCACTATAGTTTAGAAAATGGTAAAAAATATAACAAGAACTCAGTTAAACTGAGTCAGAACAAATTCAGCTTGATAATATTAGATAACTTTGATAGAAAGGTATGTAATGGATTACAGTCAACCAAACATTAGACAGCTGTTAGTATGACAGTATTTACACAACTATCAATACTTAGTCGGGCAGCCCTTAGCCTTAATGACAGCCTGTAGTCTCCTGGGCATGCTGTCACCCAGCTTCATGCAAACCTGAACTTGATTTTTTTTTCCCAGACTTGGTCTGAATAATTTTTGGTCCCAAATTTGTATCAATTTTACTGGTAATACACTGTATGAAGAATTTTGGGGTATGATTTGTCACAGTTTACTTTATTTTGCTATCCTCACTTACATAAATTAACTATAGTGTCCTGCACCCACTAGTAAAAAAATATAAAAAATGATGTCTGGTCTCTGAATAATTTTTGGTTTGACTGTATATCCTTTGGTTATTTTCACACATAATTATGCCCGTTAAAATGTATTTTAGAAGTTGTTGTTACTTTCACTGTTCATTTTTTGCTCTATGGTACATCATCTCTAGTTTAATAGCATTAGAGCTGCTCCATTGCAGCGGCTTAGTACTGTAATCACACGCTTTGCTGTAATAATGCAGGGAACCACTCGTTATAAATCTCCTAACTGTGATATTTTCAGAAATAGAAGTCGCGTTTTCTTTTCATCTGAAACGTGCAGCGATTTATATTCCAGAGCCACTCATATAATGCAGAAACACTCAAGCAAGCAAAGGTGCCTAAGATTAAAAATAAATGACGTTTATAGCGAATGCCCCTATAAATGGTCTTATTTTTACGATTTAGTTTTAATCCAAATGATACGTGTGCTAAGTGAGTGAACATCAGATCACACAACGGAAGTGCGCGCGCTCTCTCT
>NW_015557079.1:1788521-1788913 GCF_001515605.1 Sinocyclocheilus anshuiensis
TAAATGATCTGTGGGGTATTTTGAGCTGAAACGTCACAGACACATTCTAGGGACACCTGAGAATTATATTACATCTTGTAAGAAGGGGCATAATAGGTGCCCCTTAAATGCTCTTATTTTGAACATTTTATTCATCAATTCCTGAAAAAAGTATCTTGATTGCTATAAAATATATTAGCCAACACAACTGTTTTCAACATTAATAATAAAAAATATACTGTATATATTTCTAAAGCAGCATGTTAGAATGTTTTCTGAAGGATCATGTGACACTATATGACACTCTTTTGGAAGGCCAAACAAAGTAGTTTCGCTTTCACAATGAAACACAGCGTCTCCACGGCATGGTGGCAGCAACAATACTACAGCGAGAATCAAAGTTACGCCTTCTT
>NW_015557079.1:1789319-1799738 GCF_001515605.1 Sinocyclocheilus anshuiensis
TGCAACTTTACAGATCTTCTTTATGCACCAAGAGCTTGTAACACTCCAAAGAGAAAGGAAAAATTTTAATCGCATCATATGACCCCTTTAAGTCAGTTATTTCTGTATTTTGCTGTAGTGTGTCAGTAGGAAATATTCGTTTACATTTCCAAACATTCATTTAGCCATTAATTGTAATAATCCAGTGAGATCTCATTATCATCCAGTCTGTCTGGAATCCAGACGAACCTGTGGCAACGTCTCCAAGATGCTTCAAGAAACCTACCTGCAAAGCTACCTGAAAAATTATGCGCAAGTGCACCTAGGCCAAAAGCTGCTTTAAAATGCAGACCAAATTTTTATTTAATTTAGTTAATAGAAGTTAATTGATAAAGAAAGTCTATTTATGACAAAATATGTTTGACAGCATTTTTACACAAGTGCCTAAAACTTTTAACAGTACTGTAGCTTTGCAGGAAGATTTCATGAAGCATTTTGGAGACGTGGCCTCAGTTCTTCTGGATTTAGTCTGTCTCAGTTTGTTCTGTTTTTCCATGTCATTCCAGACAGACTGGTTGATGATCAGATCAGATCTCTGTGTGGAGCACTAGCTGTTGTCAGACAAAAACCTCACTGGATTATTACAATTAATGGCAAAATTAATGTTTGGAAATGTAAACTGATATTTACTGACACACTACAGCAAAATATAGAAATAACTGACTTAAAACCATTTTTTAGCAGGTGAAAATACTAATGTTTTAATAATTTTGCCCACCATTGTATATGTAGACTGTGGACAGCAAGGCAGCTCACTGCATTTTGGAACAGAACCAGAGAGCAAAAGAAAAAAAAAAGAATCCAGAGAAAGAAGATGGATGTTTGCTTGCTACCTTTTCCATGCCTCCCAAACCAAAGCACTAATGATGTCTCACACTTTTGTTGACCTTCTCTCTTCTGTCTCTTTCTCATACATGCACACAAAAAGACACAAAGAAAATTTGATTCCGTCTAATATTCTTAAATGTCACTGACTCCCTCTAACTCCCACACTTTTTCACCTTCCCCAAAAGGCTGCAGCGCCACTGGAGTCACATTGTGCCGACGACAACAACAACTCTGCCCCCAAATTCCCTCGCAGCGACCGTCAGAGGCCGTTTTGAACTTCTCTTTGGAGTCTCGGGCTTGACTGAAAGAGAATTAGATGTAATTTGATGGGCTGATGGGCTGTGAATATTCCCGAGGCGAGGACAGCTGTCTTGCCTAGAGAACAATTGTGATGGATGGCAGGAGTAACCACAGAGACATATGGAAATTCCAAAGCATGCAGAGACGTAACACTGTGGATGTAGTCGCTAGCCCACACGCGCACATGCCGCTATGCTCTGTTTGCTTTTCATTTAGCCCAAAGCAGCAGGAAGGGAGACGAGGTAAAGACTCTTTCCCCCGAAAATCTTAACATGGCCAAGTTATGACAGATTGTTATGAATGAAGACGAATCGGCTGACTTAAGCCTTCGCCAAAGCGCATGTGCGTGTGCAGATTTACTCCGAACAGACTGGAACATCCCACGATGACACAAATTACCTCAGACGCTTGTCCCGGTTTGTGTTTATAAAGGCGGTATCCTGGGAGCCATCACGGGGTGCTGACAGAGACTGCAGGTACGGAGGGATAGACGGTTGGACAGCTTCTTTGTAGAAGGGTGCAGTTTCTCCCTCGCAGTTCACCATATTTTCCCACCTTTCTGACTCAGCGGAAGTGCTGGAGGCTAGCCATTCACGAACATTGATCTGGAGGTGGCCTCGGGGGAAACGGAGGCAGGGAGAGACAGAGGAAATGACAGATAGATGCAGACCCACCCTGAGAGAAACAGCAGGGGAAAGATAAAGAAATGAAGAAGTGACAGTAGAGCATGTGTGTACGTGTTTGTTTAAGATGAACAAAAAAATAAAAAATTCTGTTGTCATTTACTCATCCTCATGTCATTCCAAACCAAATTTGACTTTCTTCTGTGGGAGAAAAAATATTTATTTATATTTTTAGGCTAATTGTCCATGTAATGCAAGTGAATGGGAGTCCCCACTACAGTAAGTGTCATTGTATGAACCAAAACATACAAGTAGGTAAAAGATTTGCAGCCAAATACAAAATTGCACTTTTTCAAAGCTACCTTGCTTCTTCCTGCCTAGGCATCCTAACTGAAATGGACAATCCAGGTTCACTGGAAATACGTGTTTGCGGAGACTGCGTTGCTTCTTGCATGTTTTGCGACAATTTCAAGGTGTTTCCAGTTTTATCCTAAACAGATGAACGTCAATCTGGGATTTTATTATTATGCTGGTTGTTGTATGTATCATGGTAGTTTGGAAATGAAATGTCCAGTGAGTGGCGCTAAAAGGTTAATGCTCCATCATGTTTGAAAATTATGTTTGTGACGAGTGGGGGCGGGGCCGAGA
This sequence comes from Sinocyclocheilus anshuiensis, assembly GCF_001515605.1. NCBI lineage: Eukaryota > Metazoa > Chordata > Actinopteri > Cypriniformes > Cyprinidae > Sinocyclocheilus > Sinocyclocheilus anshuiensis. Next base: position 1,791,758 of record NW_015557079.1, read on the forward strand.
GCTGTGGGAACGGAGCGAGGCCGGTGGAGTAATAGATAATGAGCGACACCTGCACCACTCACCGGTCTCGAGTCCCACGGAGGAGCTCCGGAAGGATAAAAGGAGGAGCTACGACAGTGAAAGACGAGAGAGGACCAGACCTGGATTTTGTTTTGTGTTTTGTGTGTGTCAGTCGTCCGCGAGGGGCTGCCGCTTTACTTTCATTTTGTGTTTGTTTATTTTAAGTCTTTAAATATTTGCCAGTTCCCGCCTCCTTCTTCCCGTGACTACAAACTGTGTTACATTCAACAATTGCCCATTCAAAACCTCCTGGTCTTTACCGGTCTGAAGCGAGCCATCCTGCAGCGGGTCGGCCAGAGCTGGATGGACCAGGAGGGTCGAGCAGGAGGGCTGTCATCGAGGACCACCGTCGGCCCCTCTCATCTGCCCCTGAAGAAAATGGGACCACAGGACGATCCAGAGGCTTTCATAGATCTATTCGAGAAATCGGCCGAGGCATGTGGGTGGCCACGAGAGCACTGCTCTCATACCACTGCTTTCAGGGGAGGTGCAGGTGGCGGCCCAACAAAATCCAGGCCTGGTCCTCTCTCGTCTTTCACTGTCGTAGCTCCTCCTTTTATCCTTCCGGAGCTCCTCCGTGGGACTCGAGACCGGTGAGTGGTGCAGGTGTCGCTCATTATCAATTACTCCACCGGTCTCGCTCCGTTCCCACGGCTCTCGGCCCCGCCCCCACTCGTCACAATGTACCACCTGCACTAAATCCTACCCTAAACCTAACAGATGCTATTAACAAAAGTAAATGTGAAATAGCACATTTGCTGATGCAGCCATGCCTTTGTATCTTGCTTGTACAAATATTTATGCTTTTTTTTTTTATCATGGCTCATGTTTCACAGGACTCGTACCTGAGCTCTTCACATTGTAAGTGTTATACCAGGTGAGCTACAGAGCAAGTTTACTATGCCAGAAAAATCATATATATGGGGCTGGTTATGCGATGTAAAAAAAAGTGTTATTTTACAATTCATGCACTATGGTAAAAGTGTTTTGAGGTCATAACATAATTTTGTGCAAGAAATTACGTGAAAATAAATTTTCATTAATTGACAATCTGCTACCTTCAATATAATTTGTGTACTGCCACTAGTGTTCATTTCAGCTGTTTTTGGAGCAAAAAAGTAGGTAGAAGCACAGTTTTCAATGAGTCTATTTTGGAAATGGAACTTCATAAATAAATTTGGACTGATCTTTTTTGGCAGGAACTTCATGCGACATTCCAATAACGCGCTAATTATTGAATTGTGCAGAACACATGATTCACAATTGATTTAATTGGAGTCTGGTGTTAGCATATTGCTAAGCTAAAGATGTGTTACTTTGAGCTATTAATGGTTTTTATTTTATTTTTTTCCATTGAATACAAAATATGGGATTGCCTTCATATTAGTAGTGCTGCTATGATGGCTTACATTTTAGAGTATTTCTGGAAAATTTTGTTCGGATATGTTTTTTTTATTTTTATTTACTTTGTAAATACAATTTTTAATGTAAAGGCCTGTGTAAACACACTACCTCTTAGCTGAGTAAATCACATACAACAAGATCATATAACCATAATATAACTGGCTCATAACTCCATTAACGGGGGTCTTGCATAAAGCCTGGACCCCCTAGTGCTGCGGGGCTGTCCTGTATATCTAACTTGAAAATATTTTTTTCAATACTTCTAAGTTAGATGTTATTTTAGGTCTGTTCAAGACCGCCTGAGGTCAAATGTAATTCTGCAGAGTGTGGTAAAATAGAACAATATTTAGCTGCACACTGACTCTGTAGAGTTAAGCCTGTATTTTAGGACTCATCCTAACTGTATTTTAGGACTCATCTTTTCTCTCTGCAGGCAGGCTGCAATTTATATAATTTTAATATACAATAAAATCTGAGAACAACATCCAGTGTTGACTGGAATAATTAAAATAATCAACTTATTTGTTTTCTCTAAAAGAATCCCGTTATTCTGAATGACTACTGTTTGCTTTATGTGAGATTAAAGTGTTCGGCTACTAGTTTTAAGTGTTTGATTAGAAAAGGACACATTGTTCACTTATTCTGTTCTGTGGGGATACTCTGAATACTTTAACACAGCAGATGGTTAGATTGAAATGAAATATTTATTGCTGTATTATTTTAATATTCGTTTTTTTGACTCACGTTACCTGCAGCCACAAGACTTTTGCTTGTGTAACATTGCTTAAATGAAGTTTTAATGAGAATGCTTGTCATATTTTCTACCTTTTCTCTTTTGTTTCATCCAGACATGGTCTTTAAACAACGCTAATCTTTAAACAGGTATAATGTGTAAGTCAAATGTGTTAAGGGAATGTTCAAAACATTAATTAGATCCCCAGAAACATTTGTTAAACATTTCGCTGTAATACTCTACACAAGCAAAATGGAAAACCCAGTCAAGTACAAGTAAACCAATTTTACATTTGGCATATTAATTGAGATGCATGGCCGCTGCACACATCATCTGCTCATGGAACCATGGTCCCTGTCTCTGTCTGCAATACGTCCACCCCACTATTTGTTTATTCCATGCTTCACTAGATACATTTAATTGATTGATTTAATTTACATCCCAAGGTGTTTTTTTTAAACAATCAAAAGACAACTAGAAAAATCAAACCATGCAAAATTAGATTCTCAATGAGGATGACTCATGCAACATTTAACCTTTAAATTCTGTTTTTATTACATGCAATATTCAATTAAGTAGCACTAACCATTTTGCCCTCTTTTATGCCTAAAGCGCTTTTGAAAGTTACCTGTTTGTCCTTCCACAGAGAAATCTGCGGTGATTATCACTTGCATCAAAAATGATCAACGTGATCTTATTTGTATTCACAGGCATTCATACCAAAAGTGTGATGCTAATTCTAGCATGCAAACATTTTCATATATTTGGATAGATGATGAAATACAATAGCATCATATTTACGTCAAAAAATATTTGAGGTTCAGAGAATATGTAATATTAATGAAATGTTAATGCCACATTTATTGATGCACACACTCACAAAACAGTAGAAGAGTGAGACATGCATATATTAATGTTACACTGTAACTGATTGTTTTTCAATTAGATTTCATACTCGGTGAGCTTAAGATTTGATGATATAAATTCATCCAGTACAATGGATTTCACTGCTTTTAATATTCCTATCTGAATTTTTTTACAAATACATTTTTCATTAAAAAGTCTTTAATTGAATAAACTTTCTGTCATTTACAGTATACATGAATGAGAATGCCGCTTTGAAATACTGTCTCTAGTATTTATGATTATTTTTATGTCTCTAAAACTGTACATATGTCTTCATATTCCAATAACTGATATTATACACGTGTATGCTTTACATGTGAATACAAATGAGCCAAGACTAAAATGACAGAACAGGGCATACTCTTCATGACCTGTCTGGATGCAGCAAGGAAAAAAAATAACAGGAAGTAATTTGTTTTCCATCTTAATATGTGCTATATGCTCTGGCTGCTTAAACAGGAAGTCAGAGAGCACAAGAAACAAAAACCGCCATTTAAAATCCATCTTTTATTCACCGTTCAACCAAGCGGCAGTTTGCAGACATTTCCTCCACAATAAAACAATAGGGGTTCAACACATCATTCATGGATGTGCAGAGACTGTCTCAAATCTGTGCCAAAGTTTTCCAATTATACCAAAGATATGGAAATCTACTTTTGTACTCTTATTTCCTCCTATTTAGCATGATAAAATGTTGATAAGAGAGAATCTCAACAGCTCCAAGCTACTTTCATTAATCAAAACCTGGTTTGTGACAAACTCGGTTTGTTTATGCTTTGTGTTTGTTCTTATGGTCTGAGATCGATTGGACAAAAACTATAGGCAGACATGGACCAACAAACTCTGACCTGGAAAAAAAAAAAAAAAACTACCCCGAGGAGACAAACACAGGGATGCTAGAAATAGAAAGGACATGCTGTTTACTTCTCTCCTAATAACAAGCTTTTGGAAGCCCATGACACATCTGCATATCTTATACATACTGTATGTAAATCTCATCCTCTCTCACGATCCCTGATGGCTTTATTAACACTAATGTACACAGAACTAGAATTAGAACAGATCAGAAAGTGCAGAATGAGCACTCAAAAACATCTAACATAAGAGACTCTGTTGTTGCTGTAACATAAACGCTTCATGGTTGTTAAAGTAGGGTGTGTGTTTGTGTGTGTGTGTGTGTGTGTGTGTGTTTGCTATTTTTCTGAAGGTTTCTACAAAGTAGACAGTATTGTTCAGAGTTTTGGGCTTAGTGAGGAATTGTTCACTTCAGAAAGAAACATTTTATTGTACAAGGATACATTAAAGACATTCTCAGTGTTATACCATTTTAATCTGTTCTTTTGAACTCTATTCATCAAGGAATCTTGAAAAAAAACATAGCATCAGTTTCCACAACAATATTAAGCAGAACAACTGTTTTCAACACTGATAATAATAAGAAAATTTTAATCTGTTCTTTTGAACTCTATTCATCAAGGAATCTTGAAAAAAAAACATAGCATCAGTTTCCACAACAATATTAAGCAGAACAACTGTTTTCAACACTGATAATAATAAGAAATATTTCTTGAGCAGCAAATCAGCATATTAGAATGATTTCTGAAGGATCATGTGACACTGAAGACTGGAGTAATGATGCTGAAAATTCAACTTTGACATCACAGGAATAAATTACATTTTACAATGTTATTTTAAATGTAAATTTAAATGAGTTTAAATTGTTAGAACATTTCAGAATATTACAGTTATACTGTATTTAAAACAAATGCATGCAGCAGCCTTGGTGAACCTAGGAGACTTGTTTCAAAGACATTTAAAAAAATCTCACGAACCTCAACCTTTAGAATGGCTGAGTGTTGTTCTCTTTGAAGTTTTCTTCACATTATGACTGAACCAAGCTGAAAAATAAGGTCTTGAGATCAGTTTTCTTCAACAATGAAAAGGACTGGGCATACCATGGAAGAACATTTTATTTCTCAAAGGTTGCTCTTCTTAGGGGACTTGGAGTTCTTGTGTTTCAAACTACGAACTGAAGAAACACACACAAAAAAAACCACAATAAGAATCAAAATGAATGCCGATAAGTATAGCTCAGGAAATTTGGTCTTGGAAGATTCTGATGAGGTATTGTTGAGATCAGTGGAGTCTCTTGAGAAAAAGCAGGAGCCCAAGCCACTGTTTGCCTTTTGCTGAATCTAAAAGAAACATCTGAGAAATTAAAGAGATTTATGTTCTTCTCAGTGGGTTTAGAGCTAGGGTTCCTCAGCTGTGTTCTTTGTCAATGGAAAGGACTTTGCTGTAACTGACAGCATCAGACATGTGGCATAAATGTGAGGCTACTACACTGGTGTGCTTGTTCTTTGCTAAAAGGGAAAATAATGAAATAATGTATCAAATCAAATAGCTTTTGAAAAGGGATAGGAAGACGAGTGTAGAATAAGAAACTGTACAAAACCGTTTAGTTGAAGGCCTTTCTCAAAGCTTGTCGCTGTTCTGTGGAATATTTGGCATCTATGTGGCCTAAAGGCATTAGAAATTCATGAGATGCATTGACTGTGTTCAGGATATTGACAGACAAAATAAATGTGCAACACATGATACCGATCAGGGAATTTGTGCGTGTTTGTTTAGCGTCTGCTATCTTCAAAGTGCATAGAGTATCAAGGAGAAACTTGATTAGGCTTAAGTTCTGGCTAATAAGCTTTAATGGTTGTAATAAATTGCTGTGATATAGGCTGCTTTCTTTTCCACTTCTTTTCAAAACTTTAGAAATAGATTACTGCAAAGAACTGGAGAGTTCCAGTGAAGATGCTGTATTTTGTCACTGCTTGTGTGGTACAAATTAGCATTTTCACACCTGTGTTTTATGTGTGTGTAAATGGACTTCTTTTGTTTTTGTTCCTAGTTTCTGTTACACTTTAATTACGTTAATTTATTTATTTAATAAATAGTTTTAGTTTTATCTATTCAGGCATCTATCCAACTTCTCGTCTTGGCCAAAATTAACTTTTGCCACACTTGACAATGACAACAATATTGAGAACATTTAAATGTTTCTGACAAACAAAATGTCTGTTATTTAATTATGGAATATTCTGGAGTAACAATTATTAAACAAACTATTAGACAAAAGAAAAATAAACTACCTACTTTTGTCTTCCTACCTCAACGTTATTAAGCTGATGATTAATTGTTCAGTTTTTTGTTTGTTTGTTTTTGTTTTGTTAGTAATAACTATTAAACAAAAAAGTAAACTTTGTTTTCCTGCCTCAACATTGCTAAATTGAGGCTTATTTTTCTCCTTTTGTTTTGTTTTGTTTGTAGCATCTATTAAACAAAAGAGTGGTAAACTTTATCTTCCTACCTCAGCATTGCTAAGATGATGCTTTTTGTTTTGTTTTGTTAATGGAACTGAAGGTTTTTCCATGAATGCTGGCTGTTTTTTTCCCTCGATCTAAAACATCATCTTTTTATATTCCATTATGTTGTAATTTCTTTAACTTGAAAAATGGTGTGTTTTGAAGTCGTTCCACGGTTGAAATAAAATACCTTCTAATATTCATTCATGCGTATTTCGTGCTTTAAGTAAATACGAAAAGATGATCCGCTCATGTGCCGCTTGAACTGAGGTTCTACAGCAATCTGTCATGACACATTAAAGAGCCACAAAATCATATGTATTGTTTGAATAAAAAAAAAAAAATACAAAATTTGAAATCTAAGACTTTGTTTCATACCAGAAATAACCTGCTCTGTCTCACATCGTGAGAACATGATGTGTGGCATGACAGTGGCATAACTTGTCGGACATAACAACAGTAACTAGGGGGAGGGGGGTGAGTCTTTGTGAAGGGTCAATTATATTACATATAAATTAAATAATCATATTGTTTCTATGTAATTGCATAAGAATATACACACTGTGCAAATAATTTTTAAAAATCGAAAATTCTTAGAGAATGTTTTACCAGGAAACACTATTTCAATATTTCTACTCTAAAATTTCATATGATTATTTATGAAATTTACTAGCAATTTCTGAGTTTTTAGTCTTTACAAGGATACTGATACAATATAATTTGTTTTAATGTTTTAAATTTAATTTTTATACAATTTATGTATATTATTTCTTTCTGCGCTATTACAATTCTAATATAGTTAAATCTATTTAAAAATGTTGATTTCGGTGTGAAGTGTACATTTAACTACAGAACTATTATTATATGATATTAATAAAAATACAGCATTGTATGTTCATTTGTCATGCTTCTGTTTAGTTCAACTAAAACAATGTTTTGGGGGGCTAAAAATGCAAAAGTTAAAAAAATGTATTTCAAAGTGCAAGTTTTTGAAAACGATACTGTTATTGTCTCCGTGTGAACAACACACACAAGTGCACATCGCCATCTTCTGGCATAGCATTCATAATACAGCATTTTTAGCTGTTTTCTCAGATCCGTGTGAATGGGGACCATTTCGACATTTTCGTCTGTACGTTAAAGGGTTAATGTAGCTTGCGCCAACAGTTGAACACGGAAGCAGCTCCGGGCGGATGACATATGGAGGTCAGCTTTGCGCATGAGCTGCTCAGAAGTGACGAACGCGGAAGCACAGGGGAGAGATAAAAAAAAAACAACGGTCACTTAATAGAAGTACAAAACGAGGATCTGTAAAGAAGAATGTCAGAGAATTTCGATATAAGCCAAGAGGAGACTGGTTTTTCTTTTGCTAAAGTAAGGAAACTTTACTTCCTTTGCTCCTGTTAACAAACGTTGGTTTTCACGAGACTCACCGGCGCATGCGGAACTCATACGTCATCCGCCCGGAGCTGCTTCCGTGTACAACTGTTGGCGCAAGCTACATTAAAGTGATTATTAC
>NW_015557079.1:1800621-1804361 GCF_001515605.1 Sinocyclocheilus anshuiensis
TTGTCTGAAAGAAGAAAGTCATATACACCTAGGATGACTTGAGGGTGAGTAATTTATGGGCTAATTTTCATTTTTGGGTGAACTAACCCTTTAAGCTTTTCAAAAATGCAAAAGAAAAACTTTTTCCGTTTTTAGTGCATTTTCTGTCGTCTAAATGTACTCTTTTATGGTTTTCATGGACTTTTAGCTAGTTTCACCTGGCTTTCTTGTTTAGTTTTCCTTTATTTCCATTGTTTGTTTTGTCCTTCAGTTTGTTTGGTTTTATCTTTGTGTTAACGAAGCTGTCATGTCCCTGTCATGGTAGTATCTTCTTTGTTTTCATTATTAAATAAAGTGTAATGCTGCATTTAGATCAGATCGCCTCGTCTTCCTCACTTGCCGTGACAATATTGCCCATAGTACTTAAGTTTGTACTTGAAGAAATATTAATTTGCCCATTGTCTAGTTGCGATTACACAATGTGTGAAGGAAACAGTAGCTTTGTATTGTGATCACACAACTAAAATTAGTTTAACAGTTACATGACCTTATCAGCTGAACCACAGCCATGATTAAACACTCATCGAGAAACACAAGCACTCATCTCTCAAGCGCAGAAACCTCGTGTGCCTTCACTCAAATATCTTTACCCTTCAGATAGAATCAGAGCAATTAGTTTTGCTTAGTCCTTGCTTTTTTTTCAATTTTATCTTTCAAGCAATTATCTCCATTTCCCCAAAGAAAGAAGGCATCACTTAAGGTTTTCCATGTGTCATTACATTTTTATTCTGAGTCACACATGCATCATATACACACACAAACACAAACAGACACACACACACACACACACACACACACACACACACACTCACATTCACACACACACACACACACTCTATATATAAAAAAATTATTATTATTATTATAAGATCAAGTGGATGGTAATGATAATGTTTTTACAATCCTTTACAACAGGGTTTTGATCATGTAAATGCATAGAATCTGTCTATTCTAAACGTTTAAAATCATATACATTCACAGAAGATGTTGAAACTGTCTCCAGGAGTGTTATTCACAATGAATAAAACAACGCTTTGACTGTTTAGACAAACGCAGCAGGAGGCAAATTTGCTGGGGATGTTCTGCATTACACAAAACCCTTTTGTTCACTTCAACTGTTTCTTATTAATCAATTTGAAAACCAAAATTACTAGTTATTTGTTAAATTCTCTCACACTCTTTTCCTCTCCACTCTTTCATATGAAATTTGATAAAAGGTGTCCAAAGCTACTGTTTCTGAGTAAACAAGTCTATTAAAAGGCAGTTGGCTCTTTTTAATTCAAAGGCAACTTAACACAATCACCTTATTAGGGGTCCAAGCACCGAAGGTACCGGAACCCTATTGTTTTTGTACTGATTTTCTTCACACACACACACACACACACAGCATGTCTTCTTGATTAACGCCTTGCTACATCCTCCTGTCTTAATTATGTCTTTCTTTTTTCACATCAAGTTCCTGTCAGGGAGGGGGGTAAAAAAAACAACAAAAAAAAACCTTGACGTTTGAGAAATGGAGACTAGTAACTAATAGCGTAACCTTACGTCCAGGCATCAATCAGATGGAATTAGAAAGGGAATATGTTGTCTGTTTTACAGCTGTGAGATATGACTTCTGCCCAGTAGGTGTTACCATGGAGACTGCTTGCTGTCATCCATCAAGCAGTGAATCCTTGAGGATTAAGGGATATTACCTGATTGGCGATGCACGGCAACTTAGCAAAGCTCCAACTGTCAAGGACAGCGTGACGTGAGAGCTAAATGATGATGTTCTTCCAGGATCTGTGACTAATGCTTGCACTTCTTTGCATTGCTCAATGTAAATGCAAACATTTTGAAAAAGTATATAGATATATCTCAAGAACAAAAACGAATTAAAATAGCAAAAAAAAACAGAAAAACGAAATGATCAAAACTATAATAATGAACAAGATATAATTAATTGAGAAGTTTTTTTTTTAAACGTTCAAAAAATAAAAAAAAATAAGCAGCACACCTGTTTTCAAGAATGATAATAATAACAAATGTTTCTTGAGCAGCGTGTATGTAGTGTATGTAGAGCATATTAACATAATTTTTGTTTATTTTTTTAAATTCTACAATATTAGAATTCTATTCAAGTTTATCATAATATAAAAAAGAAAAAAAAAAAAAAACTAGGCCGGATTATTATATTTAGCTAAAATAAAAACTTTAAACAAATCTGGAACTGGTAACAACTAAAACTAAAACTGAAACAAAAATGTATGAAAATGATATAGATAATATCTAAAAATAACAAAGGCTAATTAAAATGGCAAAAACACAAAAACTAAAGTATAAAAACTAATAAAAATTAAAATTAAAAATATATTTAAAAAAATTAAAATAAAACCATAATAAGTGTCTAAAATACTAAAATAACTTTGCAACTACAAACAAAAATCATTAATTAATTAATTAATTCATTCATTTAGTCTTTTTCTTAAACTTGCCTTGTGGTCCAGTAAAAAAACAAACAAAAAAAAAACATAATAATGAAAAGATATAATTACTTGAGAAGCAATATTATTGTTTTTCTTGTTTTTGAACATAAATAAAAAAGTCAAATTTTCTTCGATCATTTTTTACAGGTGTATGCAGACCATATAAATTTGATTTTTGTTAATTTTATTAATTATACAATATTGGAATTCTATTAAAATTTATCTTAATATTTTTGGAAAAAAAAAAAAAATTAAACTGTCCTCATTATAACGGATCAACTTCTACTAAAAACCAGCAAAAAGTGGAAAAAGAGAGACTTAAATTGCCCATGTGGAAGGAACAAATGTAAAACACAATGACTCCACTCTTCACATGAGGTTAGACTTCCTAAAAATTCTTCTCTCCTCAGAGCAAATGTACGAAAACAGGTTCACCGTGTCTGGTCTGCAGTGATTCAGTCTGACGTGCACAGAGAGCCCTTGTGAGGTCCGTACCCATGAGTCACTGCATCAGCTCCAGTGAACTGAACTTTACCCCTCGGACTCGACCGCAGACGCAGAGAACATTACATGAGAAGAAAGGTGAACAACTAATCCAATAGGTACTCTGGGTTGATGACTAAGAAACTATTTATATAATTACCCTACGAAAGGAATATGCATCTCGTTGCATGTATGTATACATACTTACAGTACATACGACTATACACCAATATATACTGTAACTTTGATTAAATATTACTCAGGTTTTATTTCTATGGCCATGCATATCAAATCTACATATGCAACATGTTCAAGCAAATAGCCGTCAATAAAACTTTAAACATTGCAATAAAGATCTCTACAAAGTAATGATGGGGAAAAAGAGAGAGAAAGAAATCAGTGTGAAAACCAAGGCTCATAAAACAACTTACCAAAGGGCTCCTAATCCATTTAGAATACAATGTTCCTTTGGGTGATTTTGTTAAAACCAATTAGCACTGTAAAGGTCAAAGGCTTAGATGTGAAAAAAAAAAAAAAAACCATCAAAGTAGATTGGTCCTTAGTTTAAATTTGACCAACAGAGCTAATGCTTTGCAATTCAATTGTGCATGTTAATAAGAACTCTTGAATTTGAGAGGAAGGAGGAAATGAGTGCAGAGAGGCAAGAGGACGAGAGCAAGCGAGAGAGAGAGAGAGAGAGAGAGAGAGAGAGAGAGAGAGAGAGAGAGAGAGAGAGAGAGAATCATGCTGGTC
>NW_015557079.1:1804377-1809449 GCF_001515605.1 Sinocyclocheilus anshuiensis
GGCTTAGATGTGAAAAAAAAAAAAAAAACCATCAAAGTAGATTGGTCCTTAGTTTAAATTTGACCAACAGAGCTAATGCTTTGCAATTCAATTGTGCATGTTAATAAGAACTCTTGAATTTGAGAGGAAGGAGGAAATGAGTGCAGAGAGGCAAGAGGACGAGAGCAAGCGAGAGAGAGAGAGAGAGAGAGAGAGAGAGAGAGAGAGAGAGTTCAGTGGGGATGCACTACGGCGCTGGCCTTTTTCTGTAGCTCTCAAGTGCACACATTATCAGGTGGCTGTTTACCACAAGAACACTCATGCGCTTGTGTGGGAGCTGAAAAACAAAACAAAAGCCATCATCCAGGAGACCTACCTCTCTGCATATTTTAAACGAACATTCAACATGGTCCACCTGGCAGATTTATAAATGACCTTAATCATCTATCAGAGCATGTTTTTTTTATCTAAAGAGACTTGCAATGCAGTAATTGAAGGTTCGGTTCACCTGAAGTCACGGGGGTTAAGTGCTTTGCGCAAAGGAACAGCAGTAATGTGGTGGTGGAAGACATTAACCCTCAAGTTAGTGGTTTTTATTCTCTTATGTCACCAGTACACCGACATGATCGAAAGCAGGTTCCACAGTTCATGTCTAGCTAGTTGTCAAGTTTTTATTTGATTTTTTTTGAATCTACTCTCCTGTCTGATTTGCTTGTTGGACAAAATGGAGGATTCGACGTTATGATTGGTCAGATCGCCTGTCAATCACCCTTCCTGCAAAGGGTCAATTATAGACAGTGACTATTTGCACTGTGTAAATAGCAATAGAGGCTAATTACACTAAGTGAAAATAGTGATAGATGCTATTTAACACTAGGTACAAATAGCAATGGATTCTATTTACACTAAGTAAAAATAGCAGTGTTTTTAGCAATATGCTATTTACACTAAGTGCAAATAGCTATAGATTCTATTTATACTATGTCAAAATAGCAGGATTTTCTGCTTTTTATACTACTTCTTGCAAATAGTGGCAATTTTCTGCACCTCAGTATTGTAGTACATTATAAAACAGTACCGTATGCAGTAATAACGCATTGAGTGTAAATTGACATTTTAATTCAAATTATTAAATGAATGCCACCTTATTGGAACAATAAAGCTCTCCCTACACCTACCCTTACCCTACACAATACTTTATTTTTTTAACCTTTTTCATTATTTCCTTCATTTTTATTGAAAGTAAATGCCTTTCCGAAGTGATATGAGATTTGAAAAGGGAGGAAAAAAGTTTGGCAAAAGGTGGATACGAACCCGGGTCGATCACGTCAAAAAGACTACAGTATGCACCATCCACACCACTGGAGATGACAATTAACAGCCATGTTTTGTAGTGTTGACTAGACCAATCACACGTTGGTGGGCGGAGTTAGTGTAAATAGCCTCTGCCAACAAGGTGGCTATTTGCACTTAGTGTAAATATTCAAAGTATTGACACTTTGACATTTCCAAACCACTGTACCTTTGCTCATTTTTTACCTTTCTGTCACAAGGAATGAGCGATTCACAATAAAATAAGATAGCATTACTATAGCAAGATAATTAGCAAAAAAAAAAATCTTTAAAATTTCAGTGTCGCACAGCACATGTCTCTAGAAATGAAGAAAATTAGGACAGTGTTTAACATAATGAGAAGGACTCTGGGCTTCTGCTTTGATTTCTGGGCACTGGCGATACAGAGCTGGTGAAGACAGAGAGAGAGAGCAGATGAGGGTTTACACAAAAGGGTTTTAACATTTGTCTCACACTAAGGGCCTGCTGCCCGTACTCCAGGCAGTCAAATAGTGTTTGATTCACTCGACTTGCTCGAGAGGCGGCCAGGGAGAAGCAGATGCACCCTGGGAAAAGGGAAGTGGGCGTACAAGGGAGAGGAAACACTGCTCTGTGCATGTTTTTGCAGTTTATTTTACCCTTTTTGCAAGGGGACGTCAACAGGCTTGTAGGTTCGTGAATACAATAGATCTGCACTAAAGCGAGTTCCTACATCTTTTTATTTTTCTCTAAGGAAAGGCTCAAAGCAGCCATGTCAGGGTTTTTTTCTTACAGAGTATTCGAGCAAATAAATACCTTCAGTGCTGTTGATCATAGCTAAAGTGACAGCTTAGGATTCAAGCACTTTGCAAGTTAACATAGTTCATCTGACCTTAACATTTTCTGTTTACTTACGGTTTATACTCACATCCCAATGCATTTAAAAGATGTTTTCCTATGCACAAAATGGATGCCTGATGGTTGTCAGCCAGTCTTAAAGAGCAAAAACTGATTTTTGTGGGGGGCCTTGTTGCCATGGTAACATGCTCCTTAAAGAACTGAAGTGGGAAAAATGTGGAGTCAGCGATGCATGTTACTTATAAATCTCTGTTGTTGATATATATGCCAGATAATGGGAATCAATGGCAACCATTAGTGTGATTGAAGTGTTTAATTACTTTGTTTGATTAAAAGTAAAGACGTGCATAAGTATCGGGACCACTTTAGGGTAAAGATGTTTGAAAAGATGAAACCCTGACACTAGATGTATGACTTCATCATTATCATCCCCAAAGGCTCCGATGGGAATAGATTTCAAAGCAAACAGCAGTTGAAGAAATGAAAGTGAACATTATTATTCAATAAAGTGTTTATTTGCCACTTGTTTCCACTCATGTGATCAGTGCTGAGGAGTAACTAAACTAAATTGTTATATTCGCATAACTGTGTTCAAACTCCAATTTGAATTTAGCTTTTAAAGTAAAAAGCTATTTTGGTTTTTTCTGTCGAGCAGCATGTAGCGTGTTTTCTTTTAGTGAATCGATTCATTCCGACAGTTCATGTTAACGTCAAACAAATGAATCCCTGCGTCGAATGCTGCCGTTCACTGTTGCTTTTGTGGAAATTATGCTATTTTCTAGCTTTAGTGGTTGCATTACATTTACATTGGTAACACTTTAATTGAATTTGTTTACTTTAATGTAAATTCATTCAAGTAAATGAAAGTAAAGTAGATTACAACTTAACACTGCACAGTACTTTTATTTAATTAATTAAACTGCACTGGGAAAATTTGGTGTAGAAACAATTTTCACTCCGAAATTGCTAGAAAATTTTCTTTGCTTTGTTTTGTTTTGCTTTGCGTGGATTTGCTTTGTTTTGCTTTGCTTTGCTTTGCTTTGCTTTGTTTTGTTTTGTGTGTGTGTGTGTGTGTTTTGCTTTGCTTTGTTTTGTTTTGCTTTGCGTGGATTTGCTTTGTTTTGTTTTGCTTAGTTTTTGTGTTTTGTTTTGTTTTGCTTTGCTTTCCTTTGTTTTGCTTTGCATTTTGTTTTGCATTATTTTAGTTTGTTTTCTTTGTTATGTTGCTCTTAAATAGCTTCAGTGTAGTTTTAGTAATAATAATGTAGTCTATCTTTTTGACAAATTTTGTATTGAATGTAGTTTAAATTATAACATTTATAAACTTTCAATTATAAGTAAGCTTGACGCTACAGGTTTAAGGTAGCTGTCATGACACTGCATGTAAGTAGAAGTAAACATTTAAAGGTGCACTAAGTGATTTTTGAAAAATGCTTTTGACCACAGCGTCAGAAAGTCCCAAAACACACTTGTAGCCAATCAGCAGTAAGGGGGCATGTCTTGTAATGATAGAGAGAAGAGAGCGCTTAATTTGAGGATGGATATTAGCAGATCAACTATAGATAGAGAGAGAGATGGCAGATACAAAAAGAGGAAAATATCAGAGAAACAAAACGATTACGATCAGGCAAGAGGTAGGACCCGCTAAATATTGGAGCAACTTTCCAGTGGTGAAGAGAAACTCAAGGAGCAGGAAGGGCTCAAATCGGACACCGAGGTTGTGTTGTTTCTTCTTGATAGGCGAGTAATGTTGATTTTGCTTCGTTTCACACAACTTATCCGTGTTGGCTTTTGTTTGAATATGCTTGTGTGTCATCTTTGCTTTTTTCTGCGATCGTCGTTATGCCAGGGTTGTTTACGTACATGTGGGACGGAGATTTCAAAATAAGGGCAAGGTCCTGTTGGGTATGGGTGTTTGTTTTGGTGCTTTCAAATATCAACATCGTTTGGCAGAAATCACTTAGTGTACCTTTAACAAATGCGTTTAGATCAGGTTTAAAAAATTTTCATCACTAGATTTCCACTTACAGTATTACAAGACTAGAGTTACATCTAGCTACACTGACAGATGGGCTGAAATCCATATTTTAAAGATCTGCTTAATTAAATTTTCTGCAAATAAGCTCTCGATGTTTCCTTCTAACGAGCATTCATCACACTTACATTGATTTTAATTATGAATACCCCGAGCTACGTGTTGTTCCTCTATCTGTTGTGACACTTTTTGTGGTGATCTAGGAACATCTGTGTGGTTTCTCTTAAATTTTATGAAAACTGGATCTGAGCAATGAGAACAGCAACCGACTGAACACTTTTTCCCAGAATGCCGTGTGACGACTCATGGCAGTGAACTGCAGTAGCTTAATTAGACTGTGATAGGAGCCCTCCAGTCAAACTGTCACAGGGCAGCAAACTCAGATTTCTGTTTTAGTATGGTCTGTTGCTCTGATCAGCACCTAATGAACAGTTAACGTGCTAATTAATAACTGTGTGGAGGTAATGCTTATCTACTGGTGGATGTGGTTTCTGTTTTGCACTGGAAGACACTGTTGGAACACATGCTGCATATATCGCTAGCATACTTATTGGATTTAATAAATTCCTATTATCAGAATGCATTGCTAATTTTGAATGGTCATTAATGGAATAAGATTCAGAGACTAGCAGGGGCAATTATCTGGTTATATATAACTAGTCCCTTTAATGTTTTTTATGTACATATTTACATTTAAATTATTACTTTTATAATACTTTTATAATAAATATATAATTATACTTTTTTATTACTTAAGCGTGTATTTTACGTCAGACCTGGCATATTACAATCAGGGTTATTATAGATTAACATATTTACTTATTACTTTTATAATACTTTTATAATAAATATATAATTATACTTTTTTATTACTTAAGCCTTAAGCGTG
>NW_015557079.1:1811334-1817858 GCF_001515605.1 Sinocyclocheilus anshuiensis
AATGAATGAATAAATAAATGTGTTACATTGCTTTTTCACCGCAATGTAGTGGCATTTTCATGTTTAATGTAGACAGAAGGTAAAGTTTTATAACATGGTTTGCATTTTAAATTTAAATTTATTTGTGGTGATTTTTATAAATGAAAAAAAAAATAAATAAAATAAAGACATTTTTGAGGGTCTTGGAATCAGGTTTGGTTCTTGGAGGGTCTTATTTCTTTTCCAACTGTGTTCTATATAATTGCAGTCTATAAAAATATTCTTCCTGGAGATATCTTGACTCATTTAAAATAGATCCCTTTATCTATGTTTCATTTTAAGGTTGTGTGAAATGACACAAGCTGGCAAGAATTTGATTCCTCACTGAGTTATGAGGCAGTAAATGCCATAAATTACACTGAGAGATAGACAGATTATGTGTGTGTGAGAGAGAGCATAGGGTATTCCATGTTCATTTTAATGAGGAATCCTCCTCATATTGTGTTAACAACCATACTGACATAACTATACTATGTTATGAATAGCAATCTAACATCACTGCATGTCATATGTCACTATATGGATTTTTCTCTCACCATATAATTGAGTTATATGGCATCACTCTGCTACTACATCTAATCGTTGACATGTTTGTTCTATATGTTATAATGCCAATAATACCCTGAGGCTGAACCATCTCTCCTTTTGGATATTTGAGAACACTTAAAGAGGAATTCACTAAGAAGGAATTGGGCCCACATATAGCTTCATTTATTTCCATGCGATGTTTTTGTTGCTTCTGCGCCTGTTAAGGAATTATGCAAATCAGGTAACGACACAAACACGCCTAAAAAAAATTAGAGCTGAATGCAATTTGCACAGTGCAATTCCCCATCTTGGTTGTGGAGGATTTACCAGACTAGCGGTGGCATACTTCACTGGGATTGTATAGAATGTCTTCACCAGTGTGATCCAGTCAAATTAATCTTTTCATTATGAATCAAGCTGGCCCATGTTCATATTGCATGTAGCAAGCAGGGGCTGTGACATTCAGAATTAAATTGAGAAATTATTGTTCCCATTTTCTTTCCCAATTTAGTTCCTGAATTTGAATTGAGGTAGCATTGAGGTAGGATTCAGAACTGCAGTTCAGATTTGGATGTAAAAAGTAGAATTGAAATTCAGAACTACCCTACAGTATCACTGTAAACATTTAACTAGAAAAAAGTCAAGATGACAGATGGATGGACAGATAGGGCCCAGATAGACAAATAGATGGTTGATTGATTGATTTATTTATTGATTGACTGAGGGATAAACAGAAGGATAGATAGAGAGATAGACAGGTAGACAGAAAATAGATAGATGGACAGGTGGATGGATTAATAGATATATACTAGATAGAGAGAGATGGATGGATGGATGAATGGCAGATAATTGATAGAGATAGAGAGATGGATATAGATAAATGATGGATGGATAGACAGATGGATAGATGATTGATAGAAGATAGAGGGATAGATATGATGGATGGATGGATGGATGATAGAGAGGTAGATGGATAGTTATAGGTAGATGGATGAATGGATGGATAGATAGATAGACCGATATATGATTGATAGAGAGATATAGGGATGGGTGTAGATAAATGATGGATGGATCAATAGATAGATAGATAGATATATAGATGGAAGGATAGATGATTGATGGAGAGGTAGAGGGATATATATAGATAAAGGGATGGATTGAAGAATTGATGGATGGATGGATGATTGATAGAAGATAGTGGGATAGATATAGATAAAGGATAGATAGATAGATAGATAGATAGATAGATAGACATTGTTGTAAACTCTTTTGCTGAAATCTACGCTTACATGGCATCGCTGTCAGCCAGTAGGTGGCACAAATGCAACCAGGAAAATAGCCCTAGGGGAAAATGTATTTGTCGGGGGACCGCCCTGGTAAACTGAGTTCCTATTTGAGTTTCTACAAGGTGCGAAAGCCCCTGTGGATAGATAAATCAACCACTGCTGTTTTCTGAAGGTCTGATTTTGTGTTTGTGGGCCATCGTGTGCACATGTCCTCTACTCCTGTTGCAACATCTAAATCAAACATGTTGACGCGTCAAGGCTAATTCTTTGCGCTAATCCATCGGGAGCAATTCAGTCACCACCTGCAATGCTATTTTGACATGATGTGGCACCGAAACATTAAATCTGTCTTCTGCCGCAGAGGAAGACATGATCTGTTCAACGTCCGTTATGTTACGGTGAACATTGTAAAAGTGTCAGCCAAAAGGCAGTGATGACATTTTCAAACATTTGTCTGTAAGCCATCATTAACTGCAGGTGCATTTGTTAAAAACCTCTCGTGTTGATGAGTTAATCGTAAAAATAGCATCTTGGCTGAGCTTTTCGACTTCACTGGCTGATTTAATTCAACAGATTCATAAACAGGCCTCACACTCTCCTGCTTAAAATGCAATACTTAATTTATGGCCACACGGGTCAGCATGTAGTTGACCCTGCAGTAGCCTCCGGCTAACAGGAGATAAAAGAATTCAAGATGCTTCAAAAGAGATGGAGACAGAGTTTGAGAGAGATTTTTCTAAAGAAGCCATTAGTCCCTTCATTAGTGGTGGGGCAAACCGCGTCGCTTCGAAATTAAGTTTGACACTTTAAATTGGTCTTTGTGGACATGGAACATTTAGTTATGCTAATAATATTTCTGTTTGTCGCGGTTGCTTTAATTAAAGTCCAATGATGATAATCCAAGTCATGGATAATTGACATTTCTTTGATTAATTGCAGGTCAATTGGGGTTTTGCGGAGAGCAGCATCATGGAATGAGTAGTGTCTACTTGCATCGTCTTCTTACTAGTACACACGGTAACCATGTGACAACTTAAATTAAATTCGCAATATGATCAAATTTGTGTAGGTGGGTGGGTTTGGGTAATTTGGCTGTTGAAAATATAACATTTAACACCACTCATATTAACAAATTGACTTGAATAAAGATTTGTTCATTTTGAAGAAAGAGATAAAACGAGAGAGAATGATCCAGTTTTTCTATCACTAAAGTTAACAATCATTTTATTATGTTAGCATAAAAGGACAAAGGCATATAAAACCCAAGCGATCCCAAAACATACTATGAATTATGTCCAAGACATGAAACAAAACATAAACTATAAACTTGACTTGACTATAAACAATGACCTGACACATGGAACAGTGTAACATACTGTACTTTAATACACAACAAACAAGACAAACAGGGCTAATGCTGTGTTCCAATTACCTCAAAAGTCAGATGGAGGAGCTGGTAATGACGTCACATCCAAGTGGACCTTGTTCTAGTAGAGAAGTCAGAAATCCTAGATGGACACAATATTTGTTAGCAATACCAGTTAATTAAAAACACATAACAGCTGTATTTTGCAAAGATAATGATAGAGTTTAATGTCCACAAAACAGAGTTTGGATAGTACTGTGTGCACCACTGAGTTTGAGACACAGACAAACATAAGGGCTAATAAACAATATATTACTACTGTTTCTCTTCTGTTGATGCACCGAGCAGCCATATTGGATTCTGAAGCTGGAGTTGCTGCAATTCCTCTTAGACAGTACTGTTAAAGTTCCTACTGGGAATTTCCAACTTCTAAGTACAAATGGAACGAGGCATTAAATACAAGACTATGGGTAAATCACATGACAAAAACAACCAATGACAAAACAGAACTGCTAAACAAGATAACAAGACAAATGAACCTGAACCAGTGAGAGAACAGAACTAGTAACAAGATAATAAACAAGTTGAGTTTCAATTCAGCTTTGGAACGTTTATGACCTTTTACTCATATCTGCTTGTTTTGCAGTGGTTTATTGTATATTATGCTGAGCAACAGTCATCAGAGGTAGATCTGTGCTTTATTTGTCAGCAAGAGTTCTGCTGATCAGCTGGAAAATACAATGCAGAATGCCATCAAGAGGTTGGAGCCTCCACATTGTGTTTGTGTAAAATGCCACTGCAGCTGAGTCCTCTGTGCTTTCACACAATAAAGAATAGAAGCCCTTAGGGACAAGAAATATCTCTGTGTGTCTCTCACACCCCTATATTCAATTCACTTTCTTTCTTTCTTTCTTTCTTTCTTTCTTTCTTTCTTTCTTTCTTTCTTTCTTTCTTTCTTTCTTTCTTTCTTTCTTTCTTTCTTTCTTTCTTTCTTTCTTTCTTTCTTTCTTTCTTTTCTTGAATGGGACTCCGAGCCTGAATGATTGAAACCAACAGACTGGAAGCTAAATGGATTATGGTTGTTTCACAAACGTAAATCTAATGAAATGCTCGAAACCGATTTATCAGTGACTGAACATAGCGTGAAAAAAAATCATTATTTTATTATTTACAATTGGGAGCGCGGAGTGAGGAACGAGGAGTACATCAACAAGGAGACTTTAATTACATCCAAGGAACCAGGAAAACACACGTTGTAGGAGAGGTTGACATACAACACCGGACCGAGATCTCAAAACAGGAAACACTTTAAATACACATGACTAGAGGATGGGATGACGAGACACACCTAATAATTCTTACATTATATTGCTAATGGCAAGCATTTTTTTTTTTTGCTTCTGGCTGTGTGGCTTTCATCCACTCCAAATACATCTGGGAGTTTGTATGCAATCTAATTTGAAAGAATAATTGATAAAAATACATTTTTAGAAAAGATAAATATAGTATAGTAAGCATAGTACTTATAAAAAGAAAAAAAGAGAAAACATCTCATCTGTTTTTATCTGTTTTAAACATCTTCTTATGGTTTATATTGCAGTGTCTGCATATCTTCTGCTCTCTCCAGGATTTTTGATGTGTTTCTCTCTCAATTTCTAGATCAAGTCCATATTTTCTGAGGATTTTTCTTTTGTTAAATTGTTAAAAGTTAATATATATATTAAAATGGCCTCGGGGTCTCTGATCAGTGCATGAGAGTTAAGAGGGAGTGAAAGGGTTCAGAGGTTGTGATTCTTTCTTAACTAACTTGTGATTCTTTCCTAACTAACTTGGTCAAGTCTCCAAATTTCTTACCATAATTTGTTTCTCTTCTTATTTAGACAACTTGCAACTCTGTGGTGGAATGATCATTCTTGGTTTGAACAATCTGTTCTTCATATTTAGAGTGGAGGTCATGAGCCTAGACAGTTACAGATATCAGAGTCCGTCTGTTAGGCTGGCCTTGGCTTTTGCTGAAGCCACTTGGTTATACAGTAGAATCATTTTGTGAAGAAAAGGGGTTTGAACAGAGTATAAGCTACTTTTTTTTCCCTCTCATACTTTTTTTTTTCAAGTCTCATGACTTTTATCTTCTGAAACAGACACAGAGTAGCCGCTACTACTAACATGACTCAAAGTGACGGCTTGTTTGTCGCCCTGCTTCAGGGAAGAGGCCTGTTTTACACTAGGCAAAGCTATGAAAGGAAAATGAATATGAATATGCAAATGAAACCCATCATCTCAAACCTACCTAGACCTGTACAGGAAACACAGCAGCATCTGACAGAAGGAAATGGCCTTAATTATGTAAAATGTCAATGTGAGGGACCATGTGCTGCAACGGTGACTTATAATCACGGCTGCCCTCTGTCATTTGCTGTCTTCCGCCTTGCATTTGTGAAGCAAATGTAAGCACTGAGCCCTTCATTAATTATATAACTGTCTGTCACCTAATGTGATGCTGCCCATGTATGTTCTTTTTGGTTTCAAAGGTAATTAAGTCATGGTGGAAGTCAATCTCCCTTTTTGGGGGTGTATTGACTGTGCTAAATTCATTTTGGAAGTCAATTCAGAGAATTTTTTATTGTCTTTAGAGCACTAATTTGTAAATAATTTAGTGTGTTTCTTTGGCTGATGATACACGGGGCAACTTTTTGAGCTAATTTGCCGGCCAACTTTTTTTGAGCATTGTTGCTTGGGCAATTTCCCACTGAGAATGGGTAACAAATTTCCCAACAAATTTCTATCTGGATACTTTAGCCCTGTGCCTCACCTGGTTGCCCGTTGATGGAAACATTCAGCATAGTTGCCCCAAGTATCATCAGCCTTTGTTTGGTTACTTGGTAGAATAAATGGATACAATCTTCACCAAAATGCTCAATAAGAAGAACTGTGCCACTTTTTACTTCATGGTGTCTTCTAGAGGAGAAATGTCTGGAGAATGTCTGCTGTCAATTGATTTTAGAAGATTTTTTAAAAGAAAAAATGCTTAAAAAGTTTCTTTCTTCTTTTGATCACAAAATAAGTTATTTTGAAAAATGTTATAACCACTGACTGTAATAAATATATTTTCTTTTTTGGGTGAACTATCCCTTTAAAGGAAAGGTGTGCCGAATCAGTCGGGAAAACATTAAAACAATTTGCACATATTTTCTTTATTATTTATTTATTCATTTATTTATTTTTGTATATATTTAATCAGTGTAAAAATAAATGTATTAAAACAAAATACAAATAAAATATACACATTTATTTATATATATATA
>NW_015557079.1:1818184-1818620 GCF_001515605.1 Sinocyclocheilus anshuiensis
CTCAAAACAGGAAACACTTTAAATACACATGACTAGAGGTGAAATGACGAGACACACCTGGAACTAATGAAACAATAATTAAACATGAGGGAAAACTGGGTCATGGAACACGTGGGGAGCAAAACACAAAACACGGAACAGAGTCTAACAGTAGTAAAGCATGATGTCATGATGATTTTTTTCTAAAACACAAACATAAAGTTTTAATATTCAAAATGTTTGAATGCAGTGAGAATTTTCAACATTTTGTAATAGTATGATAACTATAACAACAATACAATTTAAAAAAAAATTCTAAAATATAACAATATATTTTAGAACAGAGGAACGATATCATGAAAATCACTTTCAGATTAGGTTTGTGACGGTAAGGAAATTTTCCCACCGGTTAATCGACGTGTGACAACACCGGTAATACCGGTATCACCGCGGGGGC
>NW_015557079.1:1818739-1821858 GCF_001515605.1 Sinocyclocheilus anshuiensis
CTAGCTTTCCTTCACTTTTAAATAGCTTGTAAAAGCGGCATGCACATTTTACTTTGACTTTGAAATAGCGGCAATTCGGCGTAAGGCAATTGTTCGTTTTTAGTTCGTTTGAATTTTCCCTCTTTTCCTCGCTTTCCGTCGTTTTTAAATAGCTTAAAAGCGCCATGCGCATTTTACTTTTACTTTTGAATTAGTGGCAGTTAGGCGTCAATTGCTTGAATGCAACAACAAAATACAACGACTCTCTCTCCTCACTGGAGAAATTAAATCTGATCTGTGATGCGACTGTCGTTCTGTACGCTGCATTGAGCAGCCGCGTTCAGTTTTTAATTGTAGTGTCTGTTCTTTTACTGAGCTAAATTATTTTTATTTCTATAAAAAAATCAAAACGACGGTGGGGATCGGTGACGCGGTGGGCAAGTGACGTAACCGGTGTTGCGGCTTAACACCGGTATCACCGTCAACACCGTCTATCGCGGCAAGCCTATTTCAGATCTTTTTTTTTTCTCCAGCTGATGAATGATAAAAGCATTGCTAGCCAATCAGAATCCATCCTCGAGTATTTAAAGTGACAGGCGATAGGACTGAAGCACTTGCTTATAATAAACAGAATGTCATCATCCATTGGTGTGGATGCTGATATTGTTATCATTATAGTTGTCTTTATAGTTACCATTGTTGGTGTGAATGGGCCTTTAGACCTAGATAAGCCCAGGCAGCTGTAAATGAATGCGTAATTTCTTAAGAGGGCGACACATCTTACCCCACTTTCCCTTACAGTGCCACCATGAAGTGAAGAAAAATGCAAAGAAAACAAATTTTTAAGCCTTTATCATTTTCAGTGGTGTGCGCAGTGAAGCATGTTGAGGCATTCGATGGGGTCGGCGCTGTGAACGTGTGATGCGCGTGCATGCATGAGTGTTTGACGTTCTGGATGGCTAGTTCAGCAGCTCCCGCTGTCTTCTCGCTGACCCTCAGGCTAAAAGCTCTCACAGATCATAGAGCCCAAGGTCAGGGTTGAAAACTATCAAGCTCAATCCCACCCAGATTAAAGCCTCGAAGGCCGATTGAGTGCTGCTTGTTGACACAAAAGAGAAGTAAACACAACATCACGGGAGTCGGGAAGACAAACAATTGAAGGGCTTTGGGAAAAATGAGCATAGATATCCACCAGCCCTTAGGTTTCTAAATAGCTTTAAAGAAGTTTTATGAGGAGTAGATATCAAAATTACTGGTGTTTTGGCATTAAGTTGATACTAAATTAAAATAAAATACCCAACTTGGCAATGCATTGATGTAAACATTGTAAGTTTATCTTCTGTGAATGTAAACAGACAAGACAATCATTATTTGTACAGTATTGCATCAGTAGCTTTGCTTGCAGTGTAAACACATGTAATCTAATTTACCTTCTGCTGTTTAATATTGCTAATACTTTTATTTATTTATTTTGTTAAAGTATTTTAATATTTTTTTTTTGTAAAGTAATGTTTATTTAATCTTTTTTTTTTTTTTTTTTGTATTTGTCATCCTTTCCTATCAAAATGCTTGCTACAGATGCAAAAACGTACAAAATCAAACCTGATCTGAATTCAGTGTGTAAACGTGATTGAGACAATGTGAGGTCGTATACATTTTTTAACGTGCAAATATTTTGGACGAGAATTTCGGACTCAGTGTGCAAAGACCTTAAGAGCTATATCACTTGTTATTAACTCAAATTTTGCAGTACCTGTCCTGGAAATTGAAATATGTGAAGTCTCCTGTAGCTCGTTTTTGGCTCTAAAAAGAAACTGTCTGCAATTAATATAAATGTGATTGAAAGGAATACGAGTAATAAATAAGTCAGTGCATATAGATTTATTTGATTTTTTTTGTTTTCTTTTCACAGGTGATTCTGATTCTCACCAAGCTGTATGACTTTCACCTTGGCAGTGTAACGGAAAGCACTTTATGGAGGTGAGCTAAAAGCTACAAAGCACTTTATGAAGGTGAGCTAAAAGCTACCATCTCTTCCTCTCTCTCCCACACCTCTCCTTCCATCTTAGCTCTTTTCCCGTTCTCCATTACACTTTCTATCCAAGGCAAAGTATGTGAGCGATGGCAAGCGGAGTTATGTGATTTTGCCTGGAGCGAGGAGCAGTAGTATTCACTTCAGGAACTATTCCATCTCAAACAAGAACAGTGTTAATTTCATATTCACAGCTTTAATACATAACATTTTTGTGGACAAAATATATATATATTTTTTTTTTGCCAGTTGTATTAATTTATACCATCAGCTGGAGAGTACCTAAGTATAGCCTGTTTCTTAACTATTTCCACATTTAGAGCAGAAAAAAAAGACTTCGACACTGATCCAAACCATAGAAGTCCTCTACAGTCTAAATTCAATTTATTTTGTCATCCCTTTGTAATCCTTATTGGCTCTGTTAGATTCTCGTTTACTGGTGTTTTTGGACGCTTTGTGCAATTGAGAGTGATAGGAGCAGCCTTATCTTTCTCACGGTCAACTGAACACTTCAATTTGGACAGAGAGAAGCCTCGTATTTAGGTGCTTAAGTCTGACGATTTGCGATGACGTCTGATTTGAGATGACAAGTGCAGTGCTCTTTTCATGAGCTGCTGTAGGGCAGAAGGGTTTCAAGGTTAATGGGTTTTCTGAGAATACACTGAATGATTTTCCTAGTAAAGGATGTGTCTCATTCTATGTGCAATATAAGTACAGGCTATGATTACTATATTACGCCGTAATTGTTGTGCAATTAAGCAATTACTATACATTGTCAAATTAGGGAAAAAAAGACTTGGAAGTCAATTATACTCTATTTAATTTATATTAAGTTTTAACTCAGTTTTAAAGAATGGAAGATTTTGTACTACATCGGCCATGTCTGATCTGTTATTTGTAAATACAATTAATTACAATTATTATTATTATTATTATTATTATTATTATTATTATTTTTTAATCATATTTCATAATTAACTTTTGTAGAACAGGGTGAAGAACACTTCATTTTCCACTTCATTTTCCAAATTGCTTCACCTGAGTTTCTTTAAAATGCAATTTAGTAATTCTCTCTCTCTCTCTCTCTCTCTCTCTCTCTCTCTCTCTC